>NC_051428.1:29041058-29051058 GCF_015228065.2 Penaeus monodon | reverse complement strand
CCCCTCCACAGTCAACGCCGGATGTCTCCAATAAAAAGGAGTTTCCGATCATTTCAAAAATGCAGAAAAAGAACCACAGGAATAATGGTTCAAAGTGCACTGCAAAAGCCTCCCCAAGGGATGATAATCTCCTCTTTGACGAGGAAGATATGGCTCTCCTGTTGACTGCTGTAGTCACTGCAGTAGCAACAGCTTTGGGGAGCTTGAGTGAGAAGGCGGAGAAGGCAGTCTCGGTCGCCATGACGACAATGACCCAGACTTTTGCAGTCCTGAAAGGGAGGAAGCTGAACAGAAACAAAGCAGCCCCATCCTCACCCCAGGACGAGACTGCCCTCCCCACCCCAACCCTGGCCACGCACATACAGGCAGAGCCAGAACAGGCTGAATCCAGTGCAACCAGTGCCAGAACAACCTGACCTTACCCAAATAAAGTTAGTAAGGAGAAAAGATACACAGACAAAGCCTGAAGTGAGGACAGCCAAATTCACTAAAGTCAGAGCTACCAAAGGCTCTCTACCTCCCACTATCACCAAGTAACATCATGACACACAATCTAGACATACTACAGTGTTCACTTCTCGGGGTATCATGTCTTCATGCTTCCAAGCACAACTGGCAAAAGAGGCTTGATCACCCTGATCAGAGCAACAATCCCTTGCTCCGCAATAGCCGATGCACCACACTGTGGAGACGATGTTATATTTCTTGCCGCTGAGATTCACCTGCCAGGCTGTAGGAGCTTAGACATAAGCCACGTCTGTGCTACTGCAGCACAAGACCGAGTGATCATAGGGGGAGACTTTAATGCACACCACCCCATCTTGGCTCCCTGAAGGGCACCGGATGCGGCTGGCTATCACATAGCTAACATGCTTGAGACTTTCCCCGAGATCGCTCTTCTCAATAACTACGAGCCAACGCATGTCAGATGAGGGGTCCTAGACCTCACCTTGGCCACTGCGGCTCTGATGGAGATAATTAAATGGTGTATCGATGAGACAGTCACAAGTGGCCATTATGGCACTGTTACTACCCTCATGGATGCTGGCCCAGCCCAAATGCCACAAGCAAAGAACCCCTGACAATCTAGTCTTGTAAGGGAAGCAGTCAGGGATGCCAAGGTAACTGCCATAAGAGTCAGGTAGGAAAAGTGGCTGAAATGGTATCAGTCCTTTGACCACCGAACCACCCTTACAGAGCGGTGGCAACAGGTCAGGCGAACTACTAGCTGCTCAGCCCCGAGATGAACACACCATGACCCTCAAGCAGAAGCAAACAGACTGGTGCACGAGTTCTCTGCGAGAACAAGCAGCAACAGTCTACCAGCTGAGGGCAAACCAAGAACGCCTACAACCAGGCAGACTTGCTCATATCAGAGAAAGGGCAGCCAAACCCGATAGCTCAGATGCCGGAAGAGGGCAATCATAGTTCCATCCCAAAACCAAAGGAGCCTGGGAAGTACTGCCCAATCTCTCTCCTCAGCTGTTTGGCCAAGACAGCCAAGAGAATGGTACTAAACCGGCTCCAGTGGAAAATGGGACCCCCACATAAACACCTACATGGGTTCACAAGAGGCATGAGTACAGCACACAGTATAGCCATGCTCTTAAGCACAATTAGCACTGTCACTTCTGTGGTAGTATTCCTAGACCTGGAGAAGGTTTTAGAATTAGCAAGTCCTCTTGCTATTCAGGAAAGCCTGATCCAGAAAGGAATCAGAGGAAAGCTCTTGGCTTGGATAGGTGACTATTTCAGGAACAGAACAGCCAAAGTCAGATTCTAAGGTCACCTATCACAATACATGCCACTAGAAAATGGAACACCACAGTCCAGCCCTTTTCAACACCCTAATGTCCTGCATCCTCAACATACACTTCCCAGTGGTGTGGAAGATCATCTCCTATGCAGACGATCTCGCAATCTCCACTGGACCACACTGCCTAAGTAAAACCCAGCACTCTCTGGACCTTGTATCTGAGGAGTGCTGTAGGACAGGACTAAAGATCTCTGCAGCCAAATCTAAAGCCATGACTCTGAGACAAATTGTTCAAGGCACAAGTCTAAGAATCCAGGGAATGGACTTAGAATGGGTCCAGGTCTTCCAATACCTTGGGGTAATGATTGACCGGACCCTAGGAGCCAGACATAAAGTACTAAAATCATTCTATGTACATGCCATCCGTTCCATTGTGGACTATGCTTCTGTCTCCCTGATTGCCGCAAAACCAAGATTCTGGGTGCCCAAAATGGACTAAGGCCCTCACCCTTCTCATGGAGGCAAACTGTCTCCCCCTGGACTCACGAATTGATCTAACGGCAGCTCAGTTCCTTTCAAAAGTCATCCAAGTTCCCAGGAACACAAACATGAGACAAAAACTACTCAGACGCCTAGAACAAGACCACAAGCTGTTTTCAAACCCCTTTACTGAAGACCCGCCGTAGGCACAAACCTTGATCGTGTTCTCTATTATGAGCTTGTCAAGGAGAAAGAATTAATAATACCCCATGCCTAGTCTAACGCCAGAAGCTGAGAGGGTGTTTGCAGCCATCACTCCTCCGGGTAGTAGAACCTACTTCACGGATGGATCAGTCAATCCCTTAAACCATACTGTAGGCGCCGGCTTTGCAACAAGGGATGCCACACAATCGATGAGGGTAACAGACAACGCCTCCTCACTACAGGCAGAGGCAGTTGCGATCATGGTAGCCCTAGCCCACAAGTCCCTGACGGAAGGACACGTGGTCATACATACAGACTCCAGCAGCAAAGCTCACCCAAAGACAACATCTACCTCCTGACCACTGTCCTTACCACAGCACAGGGGATTCTTGCTCAGGGTAGAATAATAATTATAAACTGGGTCCCTAGCCACATAGGCATCAAAGGGAATAAGCTTGCTGACAGACTAGCTGACATTAGCAGGGGTATGTCCCCAAATCCCATGATCATAAAACCGAGCCGAAGTGTAATGCCACAGGTCGTGCCCTCCTCCTGCAGCTTTACAGAGAGAAAACGAGATCCTCCCCCTCGGCCAGATGGTACTCAGACGCCACAGGTTATGCCACTGGCACTCACTGAAGCAATCAGTAGAGGTACCGAAGTCATTCTTCACATAATCAGATTAGGTTACCATTGCGTATGGCAGATCATAGAGACAATTGACTATGCAGACAGGTGTCGCATGCACTGTGACGAGCCTAACGCCAGGTTGTTATATTACTTACAGAATTGTGAGCACACACAATTTCTGAGACAGGGTCCGCCCACAACCGCCGCCGGACTGATAAAGAGATTATGCCGCATGCTTAGATCATGGCAGCAAGAGCGCCTGCTGGCAATCCCGCCACCACGGTAAGCATAGAGTGCCAGAGAATAAAACGAGACCCGGTCGAAGCCAGATCTTGGCAAATGTCAAACGAATGAACGAACGTCGCCGCCAGTTAGAAGTCAGGCACCATTCAAGAAACGTGGAATCCACTAAAATCGTGACCAGGACAAACATTAAATTCATGGTAAAACTAGGTTGGGAGAATAGGCAAAGTTTATGGAACAAGTTTATGGTGACAGTGGCCCAAAGAAATCCATGACCTACATATAGACAAGTCGGTTCAGAAGTGGAAGAAACGAAATTGAAGATGAGCTCCGCAATGACAGGCCATCATCGTCAGTTTGTGAGGAAAACAACTGTGTGTTCTACGCACACATTTCTGATGGAGAGTTTAGCGGTAAGCAAGCTTTCCGCTCGACGGGTCGCTAGGCTGTTGAGCCCAGATCAGCAGCAAACAAGGGTATATCTTTCAAAGGACATTTTGAACAAGTGGGATGAGGACTCTGAAGGTTTTCTGCAGAGAATTGTGACAGGAGATGCAACATGGCTCTACCAGTACGATCCCGAGGACGAAATTCAATCAAAGCAGTGGCTGCCCAGGGGTGGAAGTGGACCAGTCAAAGCAGAATCTGAGCTTTAAGAGGAAAGTGATGCAGAGGGGATTCTGCTCGTTGACTTCCTCGAGAGAAAGTAAACAATTACATCTGCATGTTATGAATGCATTTTGAGAAATCTGTCCCAAAAATATCAGAAAAACGCCTTGGAAAGCTGCATCAATGCGTTCTCTTCCACCACGACAATGCACCCGCACGGTAGACATGAGCTGTTCTGTTCAGATTACATGTCCCTCAGTTTTACTCAGACGGACTTAAAGGCTGGTATCAACGTTTGCAGAGGTGTATTGGCCTTAAAGGAGCATATGTTGAAAAATAAACATCATAACTGAAACCGTTTTTTCATACTGCCCCTCGTGTATACACGCACACACAAATACATACATATATATATATATATATATATATATATATATATATATATATATATATATATATATATAACATACATATATATATATATATTATATATATATATATATATATATATATATATATATATATATATATATATATATGTATATGTGTGTGTGTGTGTGTGTGTGTGTGGATGTGTGTATATATATATGTATATATTTATTATATATATATATATATATATATATATATATATATATATATATATATATATATACACACACACAGGCATAAGATATGAATGTAAATGCATAAATACATACATACATATATATATCTTCTTCTTTTAACGGTAGGTTCATGTCTGAGCCGCCGTGGTCACAGCATGATACTTAATTGTAGTTTTCATGTTGTGATGCTCTTGGAGTGAGTACTTGGTAGGGTCCCCAGTTCCTTTCCACGGAGAATGCCGGTGTTACCTTTTTAGGTAATCATTCTCTCTTATTTTATCCGGGCTTGGGACCAGCGCTGACCTGAGCTGGCTTGGCCACCCAGTGGCTAGGCAGGCAATCAAGGTGAAGTTCCTTGCCCAAGGGAATAACGCGGCGGTCGGCGACTCGAACCCTCGAACCCAGATTGCCGTCGTGACACTTTTGAGTCCGACGCTCTAACCATTCGGCCACCGCGGCCTTGACGATCATGGGCTTCCATGATTTTTTCTTAGCAATTTAGAGCGGTGGTTTGCCATTGCCTTCCGCCCGGTGTTTTTATCGAGTCACCATCTCTATTTACCCGGCACTGACTTGAGCTGGCTTGGCCACCCAGTGGCTAGGTAGGCAATCGAGGTGAAGTTCCTTGCCCAAGGTAAACAACGCGGCGGCCGGTGACTCGAACCCTCGAACTCAGATTGCCGTCGTGACAGTCTTAAGTCCGACGCTCTAACCATTCGGACACCGCGACCCCACATATATATATATATATATATATATATATATATATATATATATATATATATATATATATATATATCAATCAATAACGGTATGCTCATGCTTGAGCAGCCGTGGACCTCTCCACCATCCTTCGCCACTAAACTCGATCTTACGCTTTTCTTTCCACTTATACCATCGACAGCCCGACAGTGTGTGTGTGTGTGTGTGTGTGTGTGTGTGTGTGTGTGTGTGTGTGTGTGTGTGTGTGTGTGTGTGTGTGTGTGTGTGTGTGTGTGTTAATAACTTCATAAAACAAGATATGTAACTAATGCATTTTAATTTACATTCCTACTTGAATTTTGCATTGCCTTGACAAATGTGGTAAACTCGAGCTTGTCATATACCTGCTTTGTTCTCATTTATACATTTTCTGTGTAAATCAAATAAAATATCAGAGGAGCAAATAATAAAGAGAAACTGCATACTTGATCAGATTTTTATCATAAGCATTGAGAGGATAATAATTAACAGTTAAGACTAGAACCCTAGTCATATCTATGAGAATGAAGTGTAGAGCAGATGCTAAGACACCTCTGGTTTAGTTCTCTCCAATTTCTTTGCAAGGAAAACAAAAGACACTGTCATTATACCATTTTGTATTTCACAAAACACCATTTAGCACAAAAATAAAATCATGATTTGCCTTGGAATGAATTTCAAGCACTGCTGGTAAATATGACACTGATCTGGTTAAGCCTGGGTTCCTGAAAATTAACTTTTTTCTTTTTCTTCTTTTATTACACAAAGGTTATAACAGACACATAACCAGTTAATCGTTGAGGCAGTGATAAGACAATCATCCACTTCTCATGAGCTTTTCATTTTTGTGATTGTCCATTTCAGACTTGTTGGAATGAGTTTAGGAAATAATATGGTTCTGGACCATATGGCTTAATTTCTTTCTGTGCAAATGTTTGATAGCAAAGTGTGTTACATGCAATACAATGTTGTAAGCAAACTGGGGAGGAGCAGGAAAACTCAAAATCATGCCAAAGGCCTTTCTGATTTCTTGCTTCTTTTGATGCAATGAGGCAAGAAAAAAGCCCCAAAGCCTTTGGTAAAATAATGTGTTTCCTGATCTCTCTGTCATTTAATATACAACTTGTTCAGCATGAATCTTCCACGTATGTAGTGTGTAGCATTTAGCAAGTTCATCTGTAAGTGTAGCTAGGTGTGCTAACCTTCAACTAAAAACATTTCTTTACAAATATAATATAAAAAAGACATCTTGCTACAGTCCATTTGATTTTAACGGTATCATATCAGTGAAAAATGTTCATTGTGTGTAGCCAGTCAAAGTCCCATTGTTAATTGCCTGTAAATATACAGGCACAAAACAAAGCACTGAACACTAATTTCTATGAATCGAATAGAAATGATCTTCATTCTCAATTTTATCTGAACATTACACACCAACAAATACTTTATAAATCAAACAAGTTTATACTGGCTAACATGTAAACATATATGCAGGCATGTAAACACTAATGTACATGCATTTATGTATGCAGACTTTGACACAAACACACATTTACACACACTTTTACACACACACACACACACACACACACACACACACACACACACACACACACACACACACACACACACACACACACACACACACACACACACACACACACACACACACACCAAAGCATAGAAATTAAAGAAACAGTTACATGCAAAAACAAATATATATATATATATATATATATATATATATATATATATATATATATATATCATGCATATATATATATCATATATTATATAATATTATATGCATGCAAATTCATCATATAATTATATTATCATCATAATATATCTATATATGCAGTATATATATATATATTATATATATATATATATATTATGATATATATGTATATGTATATGCATATGTCTATTCTATGTATATGTATATATGTACATTATTATTATCATATATATATATTATATTATATATAATATATATATATATATATATATATAATATAAATAAATATATATAATAAATAAATAAATAAATATAAATAATAATATATAATATATATATATATATATATATCATATGTATGTATGTATATAAGTGAAGCCTCAATTTAGACTGCAGTAACAGTAAACAAATCCATAAAATAGCAATCAGCCTGAAAAATATTGGTGGTGCCTGTGCTCACTCACACCTGTGTCTAGATACCCAAGGTCAATGCTCTTGTTTGAATATTCTTTAAATTTGATTGATACTTGCTATAACATTCATGCACTACTGGATTTTAGATATCTTAATTTACAGATTAGAAGACGTGGATAATAGTTTACATGTTTGATTATTATGTAACATTTTGTTTTTGACTTCCTATCTTAATTACAATTGCATGTTGGAGTGAGGCTTTTTTTTTTTACATGCACATTTAAGATATCTTTAATACTGCATATGATACTGCCATAAAATAGCCCATTCTTTGCTATAGTCTGTGGGAGAACATATTCCCAAGATTAACATCATGTATCACAAATTAAGAGTTTAAAGCTGAATATAAATCATATAAATATCATACCAAAATCAATAATATTTACTTTTTATATCACATTATCACAATCAAGGTACATATAACCAGGTAGCTCCACTTCCATTTAGCCTGTTGAACCCTAAAATGAAACTGACTTCTTTTCAAGATACTCTGATGGCAGTTAATGGAAAGGAACTCTTCGCTATCATAAACAAAGGAGGAAAGTTTTTGTTTTACTTCTGTTAATAATAATGATATTGAATAAATTGTACAAATATATTATGTATCTAGTTATATCTGATGCCTCATAGTGAACTCCCATGGGCTAAACATGATGACTTCATTAGCTCTGTCCTTTATTTGATCTGGTCAATCCATTTGATATTTCTTGGTATTTTCAGTGGATTTATTTTGAAAATGGTTCAATAATGATGAGTGAAAAGTAAATGAAAATGAAACGAAGAAAAAAGAAATAAAAATGTTAATTAATACTGGCAAAGAGCTTACAAGTTGCCAACTGGGATTTTCATCAAGACAGAGTGGAGTTACCTGTTTCAAGCTCCCTTGATCACAATAGTGCTTATCACTGGAAAGGCATATGCTGTAACTAATTCATTAGTTACTTAAGTATTCAATATAATGTTAAAGACTGGATACAACATCAAGCCTTTTTAATTCCTTTCAAACAAAATTATTGGAATTCTATCTTTATTGATTCAGGTGAAGTGATAGTCACATACATCTGCTGAATAAAGTCTTTGTGAAAGACGTTATCAAAACAAAAAGGGCTTTTAAAAACCCTTCGATATCGTTATGATCTTATCATACAAGATTACTTTAATATCTTAACAATATAATAGAGTGAGATTCCACTTTCTATTTACAGATTACATTAGTGTTCTCTTTATGTAACTCTTTATAGCTTTCTCTATCTAAAATATTATCATATAACTTTTAAAATAAATAGTATTTATTACACTGATCCATTAATTATTCAAGCCCCTCCCTTTCCTCTCATACATTTTTGCTATTCCAATGCACCTTGAAAATGCTGCCTATCTATTAAGAAATTTACTAATAAGGATGTGCTTAACAAAAGTACAGTAGAACAGTGAAGGAAAAGTGTGCATGTATTGTACAAAGTGACTTGCATGGTGAATATGATGCATGATATAAAGGTATAGTGCAGGGTATAATGTGTTAAAATAAACTTTTTAAATTGAATGGGGGTCATGCCAAGGCTATTCCAATAATCATTATCAGTAATATTTGCACACAGACACATAATGATTATGTTTTCTTTTACACAGGCAAAACGACAATTAAAGCAACATCTTTTGCTCACACTAATGATTATCCATACAGTATTATGGCCTGAAAGAGATTAGAACTTATGGGAAAAATGAGAGAGAGAAAAAAAATCTATAGAATAATAATTTGCAAAGCACATCTCAGAACAATATTTACTATTAATGCTTATGAATTCATGAATTGAAATAAAATTTTCACTGATGATAAAAAAAGCAAACTATCTTCCACCTTACAAGGAATACATATTCAATCAAAGTCACTTAGGAGGAACTTGAAAAGCTCTAAAGCCTTATGCTAAAGTCTGGAGCTACCTTTTATGAAATTCTTAGCTTACTCTACCTGAGAAAGAGGGGTACAAAAATCTCAGTAGTGAAAGTGGGTTAACTGTATCTCTTTGCTTCATCAACTTGTCTGGGTTTCTTAATATTATCAGAGGAGGAGCGTGTAGAAACCCAAATGTGATTTCTACAGCATCATTAAAATTCACCAGTATACCCAAAATTATCACATACTAAAAACATCTCTGTAGACATCTACTGTTTAGATAGTATTCTGGCCTTTTTTTCTCAACTAAATTTCTCAATTTTTTTTTACATTTGTACTAAACCAATGTGATGCGATATTTAACTGGTTGCTAATTTTTACTTCATCCATCAAACTTTGTCATGATCAACTAGAGTAGAAAAATAGTAATCCCTTGTATGTCTCTAAACTTTGACTACATTTGGCATTTTTCTAAAAAAAAAAAAAAAAAAAAAAAAAAAAGTTAAGAGAGCATCAAAACCCAGTATAAGTTATTAAAACACAGAATTAAACAAAAAAAATACAGCTCTTTCTAAAAGTGTATAACAAAAATTTGTAAAGCCATCCATTCATACACAAAT
>NC_051428.1:29033558-29036058 GCF_015228065.2 Penaeus monodon | reverse complement strand
AGTATTTATTTAGGATAGGGGAGGGGTTGGGGGGAGGGGAGGCGAGGGAACAGGTTTGGCGGAGGGGCACGGGAGGGGGGAAAGGGGGAGGCATCGGAAATCCTTGAGCAAACGCGATCTCCAATGCTCGCGCCCGCACCGTGTCCTATTTTTAGGATGGGGAGGGGAGGGGTTGGGGAAGGGGGAAGGGGGGAGGGATGAGAGGGGGGAACAAACATATCCTGCCGCGCATCCCGCAGTGTCTATCGTGGGGGGGGGGGGCGAGGAATAAAGGGGAAAGACCGGAGGAGGTCCCGGATGTGCCTGACCAAAAATACCTTTTGTTGTCCATCCTACAACGCATCCTACGGTATCTAAAGAGGGCGAAGGAGGACGGCAAAGGTGGGAGGAAGTCGTTGCTGTTCCTCATCTCATATTGTTCGCTCAGTCATCGCATGTTATAGGTTTTGTGCGAAAAAAGGAAGCAGCGTTGCAGGCGGGAGGGACTAAACTACATCCCCCGTCGCCCGCTTCATCGTCTCCTCCAGAATCGACTTAGGGCAGGGAAGGGGGAAGGACTTAGAAAACTTCGAGGATCCTGCTGTCCTGCTAGAGAGTTTATCCAGGGCGAGGAAGAAAGATAAGGGCGCGTCGAGGAGTGACGAGTCGCCAAATTTCCTCCCGATAAGCAAGGGAGGAAATCTAGCCACTTTGTCGGTGAGTCAACTTGTGCTCCAACCCCCTAGAAAATCACTAGATATAGCTCCTGAGTAAAGAAGGGGTAAGGACAGGAATGAAGAGCAGGAAAAGAAGAGGATGATCTCTTTGAGTGTTAGTCTTATTACATATAACTTGCTATATATCTTTTCAGATGTTTGTGTTTTTTTTATGATTTTCAATGCATTCCGGTTTGTTTTCCTGTTATGCCCTTACGAATCAAGTGATCCTTATTCCACGTAAATGTAGAGATTTTGTTTTATTTCACTCGTAAATATACGCGGGAAATGTATAAGGGAACGCACGATTAGAAACTACTGGATCATTTCCTCTTCATTTGTTTTCTTCGGTTTGCTTGCATGCTTTCAGAAATTTCTTTCTCTGCATTTTATAAACTGTAATTTCACATTTAATAAAACCTTGAATTTGTCTCGTGTGATTACAATTTATGGCAGTCGCTGCATAATCCAGGAAGATATTTTTGCTGGATATCTTTTCGCTTTATGTTGTGCTTATGATCAATTAGGTTTCACATTAATGTCTAAGTTTTAGACTTCTATGCACTGTAACTGTGACGATGTGCGGGAATCTCAAGCTGATTTTTTCTTTTTGTTGTTTGTGTGTTACCAGAATAGCAGCGATTTTGTGAATGAAAGGATAGACTAATTACGGAAAAATATTTAGTATAACAATGACAAGTCAAGAAAACAGGAGAATAAAAATTATAAAATCTTTCGAGAACTTACATAAAAAATATGACGAAATAAAACTAAACGCGAATTTCACCCGCCCCTCCCCGGCGCAACTGTTGCCAATTCAAACTCGCAGACTGACCTTAGCAATGTCATCAACGGAGGTGGGTGTCGTGGGCGTGGTAACAGTGCCCGGTGTCGAGGCGGCCTGCGTGTTGCTGTGACTCGGGCTCTTGATGTTACACCTGAAAGAGGGGAATTTTCCTAAGGCGTGAAGCGAGGTCGATGGCTTATTTGAGGGTTATTACTGTGGAAAAATGGCAGTAATGAATGGCTAGATAATGAGGTGATGGTAGCGATAAAAATTATATTTAAAATCAAATGTCGGCAATAATAATACCTACGTTAACAATACCTAGGGCTTAACGAGTCTGGCGCTACCAAAATATTAATACTATTAGTATTACAGTAGCAACCGTAGCTACAGAGCGGGTCGACCAGGGTGTTTGCCTGACCTGGAGCTCGGCTGGTACCGCAGGATAATGACGGAGGCGCTGACGATGGTGTAGGCCATGAGGGTTCCGATGCTCATGAACTCGACCAGTTTCTCGATGTCGAAGACGAGGGCGATGACTGCAGACAGGAACCCGCACAGGATCAGGGTGATCACGGGGACCTGATGGCCGCGGGCGACAGCGAGAAGAAATGGCAGTTAAAAGGGAAGGAAGAGGAAGATGTGAAGGTCATGGGTATACTTCAAATGATGATACTCTTTTAGTCCCCTGTAATAACAGCGATCCCCGGGGGAAGGCCGGGACCCAGCAGCACGGGCCGGCGCCGCTCACCTTGGTCTTGTCGGACACGCGCGCCAGCCACGAGAAGAGTAACCCGTCGGCGGCCATGGCGTACACGCAGCGCGGGAGGCTGAACAGCGAGCCGAAGAGCGTGGTGGTCATGCCGCAGATGGCGCCCACGCTCACCACGTACTTGGCCCAGTTGGCCCCGTGGGCGGCGAAGGCGTCAGGCAGGGCGGCGGCGGGGTTCAGCGTGTAGTACGGGACCATGAGGGTGAGGGTGGCGCCCACCATGATGTAGCCGATGGTGACCACGCT
>NC_051428.1:28986058-29026058 GCF_015228065.2 Penaeus monodon | reverse complement strand
CTTGTGTCCGATGCTCTAACCACTCGGCCACCGCAGCCTTATATATATATATATATATATATATATATATATATATATATATAGATATATATATGAATATGAATATTAACAATTAATAATTTGACGTTCCTCTATTTATTAGTCGTATTCTTTTGTTTTATCTCTCTATTACGACTTTCATAAAATATAAACACATACAATAAATGAAAATCAAACCAAAACAAATTATAAAAAAGAACCAAAACCAAACACAAGGACAGCCCCTCCCACCACCCTCCTGCCCCTCCTACTCACCCCCTGCCCCTCCTCCCACCCCCAGCCCAAATCGCCGCAAATCGCACGCTAAACCTCCTCCGGTCTCCTTATTGGCTCCGCTTCGCACGTGCCTGTCGGCGTAGCGGCGGAGGCGAAGAACGGGAGGCGGAAATTTCATTAACGTGTCTGGCTTTGATGTGAAAAGAGCGACGGGGGAAGGTAAGGGAGTCTAAGTGCATTGGGAGGGAGGGAGGGTAAGAGATGGGTAGGAGGGAGGGAGGGAAGGTAAAAGGGAAGGAGGGAAGGAGGGAGGGTAGGAAATGGGTAGGAGGGATGGAGGGAGAGAGGGAAGGGAGGAAGGTACGAGAATAGCATGCAGGGAGGGTAGATGAGAGAGAGAGAGAGAGAGAGAGAGAGAGAGAGAGAGAGAGAGAGGAGAGAGAGAGAGAGAGAGAGAGAGAGAGAGAGGAGAGAGAGAGAGAGAGAGAGAGAGAGAGAGAAGAGAAGAAATACGACTATGACAAAGTTTACCCATTATAAATACATAATAGATACTCATGGGTAGGCACAGGGACTGTCCCAAAGTGATTTTAACAAACTTACAAATTAAATATCACATAACATGTTACAACAATTGCTAAACTTTTATAAGAAATACATCAGTTTCATTACCACTAATACAGATCAGGTTGTCATTCATCCGTTACTGGCAAAACAGCCACACTTCTCTCATATATCAGAGTGTTTCGTGCTCTTCCTTATTACAAAATTCTTCAACATGCATAATGGTCCAAGGGTGTGGATATGGTATCTTACACGATTTGCTTTTGGTTCCTTCAGCATTATTAGTTATACTCTGTTCCTAGTAATATTTGTAGTCTAGTTTTTATAGCTGTTGTAAAATCTATGAGGCTTGTGCGTTCACTGGTCTAAATACGTTTAATCTCAAAAATAGTGTTATGGAGTGTTACTGATGATCAAATTGTTCATACCTCTGCAGTTCGTTCATCAGAGAGAAAGATAGAGGTAGAGAAAAAGAGAGAGAGAGAGAGAAAGAGAAAGAGGAGAGAAAGAAATATGATGAGATAAAAAGAAAGAGAAAGGGAATGAGAAAATGAAAGAGAGAAAGAAAAAGAGAAAGAGAAGAATGGTGTTGATGACAATAAAACGATCAAGGTGATGAAAACCAACCGCAACGTACAAAGAATAATAACTAGGATATAAAGATAAAAGTTCTTACTAATCATCTAACCCCACCAATACCACAATCTTAGGTTCAAATAACCGGCAAATGCTCTGCCCATTGTAAGTAACTGCTTGGCATTTCTTGTAGCTAGGAGACGGGGGGGGAACCCATGCCTTTATTCCATCCTCGTGAGTTGGTGGGATTAGGAGACCCGCTCTTTAAGACAGCACGTGTTGGTATGAGGGCGAGGGAGGGAGGGAGAAGGGAGAGAGAGGGAGGGCGTGGGAGAGAAAGGCATAAAGGGAACAGGGAGAAGGGGAGGAAAAAGAGGGAGGAGTGGGAGGCTGTATGTGTTGTGCGCGCACACACGCACGCACACACACACACACACACACACACACACACACACACACACACACACACACACACATATATATATATATATATATATATATATATATATATATATATATATATGTCTGCATGTATGTATATATTTAGATATATGTCTACAGTACGTATATTCATTGCTCCAACTCTTTATTCTTGTCACGGTAGCAATATCACTGCGTTGTGTTTTCCTCTCCACAAGGCCTGTATTGATTTATCACTTTCTGCTTCGCCTCCCGCTGTCACATGTCAAAAACGTGTTCCATAGTTATCTCCAGGCCACTTTTAAAACGTGATATGAGAGCCTCCTTCCCGCGATCCCAAACAACTCGTTCTTTGGGAGGAAACAAACATATCTATTACAATGTTCATTTCGCTGCATCTGCTCCTTTTCAGAGAGAGAGAGAGAGAGAGAGAGAGAGAGAGAGAGAGAGAGAGAGAGAGAGAGAGAGAGAAAGTGTTTGTGTGAGGGAGAGAATATGAGAGAGAGAGAGAGAAGAGAGAGAGAGAGAAGAGGAGAGAGAGAGAGAGAGAGAGAGAGAGAGAGAGAAGAGAGGAGAGAGGAGGAAGAGAGGAGAGAGAGAGAGGAGAGAGAGAGGGGGAGGAGAGGGAGAGAGAGAGGAGAGAGAGAGGAAGAGAGAGAGAGAAGAGAGAGAGAGAGAGAAGGAGAGAGGGAGGAGAGAGAGAGAGAGAAGAGAGAAAGAGAGAGAGAGAAGAGAGGAGGAGAGGAGAAGAGGAGAGAGGGAGAGAGAAGAGGAAAGGAGAGAGAGAGAGAGAAAGAGGGAAGAGAGAGAGAGAGAAAAGAGAGAGAGAGGAGAGAGAAGAGAGAGAGGAAGAGAGAGAAGAGGAGAGAGAGGAGAGAGAGAAGGAGAGAGAGAGAGAGAGAGGAGAGGGAGAGAGAGAGGAGAGAGAGAAAGGTATGGAGAGAGAGAGAGAGATGAGAGAGAGAAGAGGGAGAGAGAGAGAAGAGGAGAGAGAGAGAGGGGAGAGAGAGAGAAAAGAGAGGAGAGAGAGAGAGAGAGAGAGAAAATAGAGAGAAAGAGAGAAAAGAAAGAGAGAAAAGAGAGAGGAGAGGAGAGAGAAGAGAGAGAGAAGAGAGAGAGAGAGAGAAAGAGAGAGAGAGGAGAGAAGAGAGGAGAGAGAAGAGAGAGAGAGAGAGAGAGAGAAGGACAAAGAGAGAAAGAGGGAGAGAAACAGACAAAGACAACGAGAGAAAGAGAGAGACAGAGAGAGAGACAGAGAAAGAGGGAGAGAGAGAGGGGCGCAGCGAGCGAGCGAGAAGCCTGAGAGTGCGACCCCATGAAGCCAGAATCGAGCTGACCGTTATGGCAAAGAATTCCACAATGAAATATTTTGGAATCCGCGGAATGTTTGGGCAATATCGGGCACATGGCTCCCCCCCCCCCCGCACCCCCGCGTTCTCAATAAGGAAAAAAAGAAAAGAAAAAAAAAAAAAAAAGGAAAAAATTTCGTATTCTCAGGCATTCATTAGTATTCTTTTGGTGATGATAATCGTGTATAATGGTGTTGATAAACCATTTCCATAATGCTTGTAATAATGATCATAAAAATGAGTTGTTTCGTTTTTTTTTTTTTTTTTACTAGATAGTCGTGTTATTTTCTAGTGTTGGAAATATCGATTAAACTTTCTTTTTCTTGAGAGAGGTTGGCTGAAGCAAATTATAACTAGGAAAATTATAACTTGAAGAATGTTCGCTGGCCCAGTTCCTGCTGCGTGGGCATAGTTAGTGTTCAAATGTGCTCGCAAGAAAGACGCTAAATTCGGATATAAGATCGCGGTTCAGGGCGCTTGTTTGGGCAAAGTTATTCGGATCTCAGACCTCGTTATTCGGATCTCAGACCTCGGGGACTCGCAAGGGCGCTCTCTGGCTTGCGAACTTTTGTAGGTACAGATGTGCACATATCCGCACACACATCACACATGGACGCAGTCAAACAGACACACGTGCGCGCACACACACACACACACACACACACACACACACACACACACACACACACACACACACACACACACACAAACAAACAAAAACACACACGCGCACTCCAACATATCAGTGCAGAACATTTATGGACACAAACATCACTCAAACCCACACAGTTGACACGACTGCACGTCCAAACTGAAAACATAAAACACCGTACTGACAACACATAGCCCTAAAAATACATTAACTTCAGTCACAGACGCAAAATAACGACGTAACATTTTTTTTAATCACCTACTATGTCTTTAAAGTCATTCTCCTTTGTTTTAACGTACACACCATTCTATTTGTCTCATACAATGCCAAACTTACGAGAAAGCGGACATATATACCGCTATATATCAACCTTATGGTATCAAAAATTCCTGTTTTCTTGATAAAACTTTCCGTTATAGCATTTTGGAATATTACCTTTAGCTAACTCATAGGCCTATATTTACATATTGCAGAAGCCGAGTATAATAATACTCTACGATATGTATTCTACGAGCAGGGAAAGAGTTTGGGAAGATAGCGAGTAATATGAGAGAGAGAGAGAGAGAGAGAGAGAGAGAGAGAGAGAGAGAGAGAGAGAGAGAGAGAGAGAGAGAGAGAGAGAGAGAGAGAGAGAGAGAGATGGAGAGAGAGAATGACACAGAGAATGGCAGAACCACCTCATAATCTCCCATTCAAAAGCACTTATTTCAAACCGACCGCATAATCACCATCGAGATTTCATCAGAAGCAAAACAGAAAACCGCGGAAGCCAGAGACGGAGAAGAGAAAAGTCTGCAGACGCGATAAAATGCTTCTGAAAATATATTGACTATTATCAGCCGACTTCACCATGAATTATGGCACGACCTGTATCCTGCCTGAGCGAACGACACGAAGAGTGAGTGAAAATTAAATCTTTTGGGACACACTTAATGAAATAACTGTGGAATTATTATTTTCGCGATGCAAGGCCACTGCACACTCGTATGTATTATGGATGTATTATGACGAACATTTAAAAATCCAAAATGATCGAAAAGGGAAAATATGACGTCACGAAAACACCACACATCAAAGACATGTATTTCTGACAAATATACAATCGAAACCGGTGAAATACATCTCTTGTATTGTGAAGATATTTATTCTCATCCATACCTTTTATACATTTGTCAACATGAATACGGTTCACAACACATCAAGACAACATGAAGCAACATCATTGCTTATAAATCGGATCTTTTAATCATGTTCAGTATGTAACAAATAAAAACATATAACAATCTAATCCAACCTTCACTAATAAGTTGATTCATCAAAGTCGCTCATTACGTTATCCTGTGTCACGTGATATCTTCACTGCTTTTCCTATATCCCCTTCCCGAAGTCGACGAAATGGGACTACTATAATTTAATCATTACTTAAAAAACATTACCCCCCTTAAAAAAGAAAAGAAAAAGAAAATCAAACAAAAACAGATTCAAGTGTTTTTTTTCTTGTCTCGTATTTTCTGACAACGCCAAAGAGTGCGCACGATTTCTTTTTTCCAGGAACGTAGCAGAACAGAAGGCTACATGTCCCATTAAGAAATGCTGAGGAAAAAAAAACGAGTATTCCAATTTTACTGCCCTAATGCACCTAACCCTTTCGCCACAGCCACGAAAGACATTGTACACTCAAATTCACCATAATCAGCCACTTAAGAGGCGGTATCTTCCAAGGGAGGCATAACTATCTAAGACTACCAACACAGGTCGCTAGTTTCTTTAAACTCCCACAAGTATATATATATATATATATATATATATATATATATATATATATATATATATATATATATATATATATATAGTTTTTTTTTTTTTTTTCTTCAGGATCTATTTTTTAGTCCTTCTGCATCCTACTCCGAGAAGATCCACATCCCACGTGACCTGGAGGAGAGGCCGAAGAAACTCCTCCATCTTCGTGTAATCAAGAAGCAGGATGTGTGAGCCCGAAGAAGCCCTTGGTATGAACCTGACAGGACGCCTTATTATATCGAGGTCCTCCTATGGGGTCACGCCTGCTTTGCTCTGGTTCTTACTCTATGTATATGAACTGAGGAGAACTTTGTAAATGAATCTGAATAGTTTGAAAAAGACAAAAAATTACGTAAAACCAATATCATCTTACTTTGAAAGGAAAGAAAAGAAAAAGAAAACAAACGTAAACATTACCTTGATAATTGTCAATAATTTAATAAAAAAAGAGTATGTTAATTTTTTTTGCACTAAGTATAGCACAAAAAAAGAACCCAACTTCGCATGTCAAACCTACATACTGTTTATATTCGTTTTGTTTGCTGCCATTCTTTTTCAGTTAATAGTTACTAACTGCAAACGGTCCTTCTGAGATATAATCTTGATCTTTCCTATGACTTTATCTTGTCACACCATCATAATTCCTCCAGGATGCCAAGCAGGGACCATGTATAATGAAAATACAGTAACACGGTAATGCAGCGCACGATAAGATGTTTAAAAATGTGGCACAAAACAAAGACAGGGACAGGATATGCCAAACAAATACAGCAAGACGATATGCTAGTAAAAAAAAATGACACACTATGCCACACAAGGCAGTCACACATCGGTGTCAAACAAGAAACTGACAGCTACACGATATGATGCCAAATAGTGACAAGACACACAAAACAAGACTTACAAGGTATGGTGTCAAACAAATACAGTGACGCGATTTGATGTCAAACAACCATGTACAGTCACACACGAATACGACGTCAGAAAAAAAATATATAAATAAAATAAAAAAAGCGACAAAGGCCTCGCTCGAAGTCAAACCATTCTCTTTACTTTCCAACTTCTATCACACTTGATTCATTTCCTGACAAAAAGTCCTTGGGTGATAACGACTTTTTGGACATTTTTCCTCTCCTTCCGAAACTCAGTGATTGGCTGTTCAGTTTACCTTCATTGTATGTGTTGGTTTGCTAATAGCATTCTCTCCCAAGTAAATGGTTAAAGAATTTGTTTCTTGTGTTTTACGTACGAAAAATCTTCTCAGTTGACCTACTGTGGTTTCTTATATTTTATAATTCTGCAGAACTCTAATATTTAATCTTGGTATTCTATGTTGGTTATCGCATTTGATGGTATATTGAACTTGCCTCTATTTCAACAGGAATATCTTAAGGAAAAAAGTTTTTATGCATTTAAATAACTGCATAAAAAAAGCAAAATTTTGAGTTGTCGTTTCAAAATGACCAAAAGCCGGCATATAGTTATTACAACTACAAACGTAACTCTGTTAAATGTAAAAGAAATCCAAACTCACTTGTAATCACAACCCTTGTATCACATTGTTCACTTACAATTATTTTCTCGCCACTTAATTGAACAAATCCATCTATCGACTTTAAAATCCATTTACGCTTGTATTAAGAGGAAAAAAGAAACATATTCCAACTGCAAAACACGAACGACTTTAATTAAGTACGTCTGCATTCGAGTCAAGGCCGCGAATCCATTCCCAAGACCGATTTCCCATTAACAGCGAAAGTGAATATCGCCTTCACTCGCATAAAAGCAATACCCTTTACTCTCTCCCAACAGCTCTCACTTTAATACTTGTGACGTATGCCGGTAATGTACACGCACGGCAGCCGGTAAAGTTCAGTTAAAATGTTCTTTTTCGGTTCGTAGCATAAATTATTATTTCACATTTCGTAAAAGTGAAGCCTCGTTTTTTTAACATCTTCAAATCATCACAGTACGAGTACATTCTTCCCGAGCTGTCGTAGAAGAGTCAGACAGACGCAACCGTGTCTCTCATTTCATACATCATGGTTATATAGGGGGTGATGTGGATAATTCCCCTTTGTCTTCCTCTAAGGGGGGATTACAGCAGAAAATCCATGCTTCCCTTGGCACCCGATCTCCTGATACTCCTACTGCCGTTGGCGACGCAGTTCACCCGGTGCCTATGCTGCCCTGGCACCGAAAGACACCGTCGACCACCACTCGTACCCTATGTAGGGCCCCCGACTTGGTGCCATTCAGGTGGAATAGTTTGGAACCTAAGCCTTTGGGTCTTTGCCGCGTGCAGCCTAACGTCTTACCCAGGACAAATTAAGTGCATTGTGCGACACATGGGCCTATTCAGGTTGCGTTGCCAAGCACAGGCTCTTCCTTACAGGATTCAGCATTTGCGATAAGCGCCTCTTTTGTGTGTGTGTGTGTGTGTGTGTGTGTGTGTGTGTGTGTGTGTGTGTGTGTGTGTGTGTGTGTGTGTGTGTGTGTGTGTGTGTGTGTGTGTGTGCGTGTGTGTGTGTGTGTGTGTGTGTTACTGACTTACTCATTCACTCACAAACACACACACACACACACACAGAGGCCTATATAGACTCAATACATACCCACAAGACGTACTACAATACTTTCATATCGCCTATCTTGCTATACTCGTTTTTTGCGTGCGTGTTTGCAACCACAACCTTCCTGGCGATTTCCTCCGCACCGGCGTCGCCCCGAGCCTCCATAAAGGGAGCTTAGAAAACTCCCCCGGAAAATGGCAGACGACGAACACCCAAAAAGAAAACAGAAATACTTTTGTTTTATTCTTCTCTCTCTCTCGCTCTCTCTAAGATTCCCATGGTAAAAATAAAATGATTTTCGGAAAAAAAACGGAATGTTCTAAAATCACTCCCACGACGTAAAACACTTGATTAATTCATATTTGATAATAATCCCATCGTTCGATTCCGTAAATGCTATTTCACCGGCAAGTAGAAAGAGGGTCTAGAAATGGAGAAAAATAAGAAATAGAAGATAAAGGTGAAAAGGAAATAATGGGTGAGGAAAATTATAATAATGATTATTATCATTAACAGTTGCAGTTGTTAGTTGTAGTAGTAGTAATAGTAATGGTAACTGTAGAATAGGAGTAGGAGGTGGTTGATGATGATGATGATGATGATGATGATGATGATGATGATGATGATGATGATGATGATGATGATGATGATGATGATGATGATGATGATGATGATGGTGGTGGTTCTGATGGTGATTATTATCATAAGAATGATAGTGAAGATGCTGGAGATTATGACGTGTGTGATACAAACAAACAGACAAATATATATATATATACATATACATATACATAATATATATATACACACATAGATACATACATATAAACACACACAAACATATATATGTGCATGTATATATATACACACAAACAGACAAATATATATACATATATATATAATATATATACATATATATATATATATATATATATATATATATATATATATATATATATAATATATATATATACACATAGATACATACATATAAACACACAAAAACATAAACATATGTATGTATGAGTATATATATATATATATATATATATATATATATATATATATATATATATATATATATATATATATGTGTGTGTGTGTGTGTGTGTGTGTGTGTGTGTGTGTGTGTGTGTGTGTGCATACAAACACAGACAGACAGACAAACAAACAAACAAACAAAAAAACAACACACACACACACACACACACACACACACACACACACACACACACATATATATATATATATATATATATATATATATATATATATATATATATATATATTCATAACATACACGTTTTGTATGAAACATGCATTTTACCAGATGTGTATCTACATCTTTTCACCAATGCATTAATTAGTTCACATGTGGTTTGGTTTAAGGGAAGGTGAATCATTTACCACATGATATTTCAACGTATCACATGATTTTTCAACACAACACCACATGATATTCTTAACACAACACATGATATTTGAACACAACACTATTTAATAACACAACACCACGTATCTTAACACAACACACGATATTTCAACACAACACCACGTGATATCTTAACATAATACTACAAGATATCCTATCGCAGCACCACAAGATATCCTAACACAACACCACATGATATTTTAACACAACACGTGATATTCTAACACGCAACCCAATCCAGAGAAAAAAAACCCAGTGACGAGCAAGTTAAATATATACAGGCTCTCGTGGACCCTCTAGCCCTCATCAGTGACATGGCACCGAAAACCTGTGCAAATATTATTTTTGCCTTTTATTGGTATTCGCGAAAGGGACGAGCCATTAGAGGAAAGAAGGAGAGGGAGTGGGATAAAGAGAGTGAGGGGGAGGAAAGGGAAAAGGATGGTGAGAAGGAAGAGGAAGAAGGGGGAAGATGGAGATTAAGAGTAACAAGGAGAGAGAGAGAGAGAGAGAGAGAGAGAGAGAGAGAGAGAGAGAGAGAGAGAGAGAGAGAGAGAGAGAGAGAGAGAGAGAGAGAGAGAGAGAGAGAGAGAGAGAGACGGAGAGGAAAAAGAGGAAGAAGGATAGTGATACGGAGAAGGAGAAGAGAGAGAGGGGGGAGAGGACAGAGGGTGAAAATAAATAGGGGAGATAAGTAGGAAGGGAGGAAAGGAGAGTTGGGGGAAAGGTGGAGAGCAAGAGATGAAGGAAGGGAGAAAGAGAACGAGAAGAAGGAGGGATGAAGGAAAGAAGGGAGAGAGGAAGAGAGAGAAGAGAGAGAGAGAGAGAGAGAGAGAGAGAGAGAGAGAGAGAGAGAGAGAGAGAGAGAGAGAGAGAGAGAGAGAGAGAGAGAGAGAGAGAGAGAGAGAGAGAGAGAAGGCTTATATCCAGAACGTGTATTTTTGTGTTTTGGTATTTAATCAAAGATTTCAATTACTTTTCCTCGTTTACTTCCACTTATTAATTCTATATTATTACTGTTTTGCGTGCCTATTAGCTATTATCTACATACACTACACACATTATATAATTCTCCTATCTAATATCCACTAGATGAACTGTATTTAAACATTAGATCAAACGGTTATGTCCCCGATCAACACAAAATCATAAATATCGATTACGTTTTCGATTTCATCACACAGTAGTTATTAAGTTACCTGTTGCCTCGGCGACCTGGTGCCTCACAGCGATAAAGTTTTAGATAGATAGGCTCGTATTTTCGTGGTATTTATCCATCTTCCTTGTATTATTTAATAATTCAGTCAAGTATACACTTCGGTACGTTGTGCAGTTTGTTAGGCTGTATAAAATCAGCGTTAATGAATTAATGTTAAGTCTCTCTCACCATCAGTCGTCAGATAAACATATACTGCTGGCTGTAATCCACACACGCTAAAATAATAATAATAACAATAATAAATCCGATAATTATTCTACAACACCTGTGATCGATTTCAATAATGGTTCTCTTATCTGATCGATGGAGACAAGAAATACAGGTTGCTCTTTATACACAGACTCAAGCCACAGTGATACTAACCGCAGCCACGCACACAGGCCGGGGACAGGATGTTACACCTCAGCACGTACTTTACTGGTCGAGTTTGTAGATAAGTTATCGCAGAGGGATCACCGTGGAGGCCGTATCCCCTTGACGTTTTTAGATGAATGGATATCGTGTTACATGCTGAAATTCGGAAGGTAATGGTATTATAATGAATACGGTATTTCATGCGCTAGGAGGGGAGGTGGGTTGAGGTTGTACGTCTGGCAGCCCGGTTGGGAGGAACAGTTGCTTATCGTGATATATTTTTTTACGGTATAATGTTAACATAGTTAAAAACTAATGTCATAAGTACTGCGAAATACTGGATTTGTATAACGATCGACATATTAAACACATACCAATGTTTTTTACATAATCAGTTTCTTTTTTTTCTACGCTAATTGTAATTTTCAATAGATAATTAAAATACATTAAAATGCGCGAACATCTGAACATGTTCCAGGCATTCCACATTAACTAAATTTTATATATTCGAGTATTTGGGCTTATTCACTTTATACAGGACGAGGAGATAGGCCGAACGAAATCCGACTTTGATATGTCTCGTCCTTTATCTCTATCCATCCTGCCGACCGTAAGAAAAGTAGCATGAATATTGTTTCGCATTTTATGCATGTGATATAATTTCTTCAGTTTTTGGGCAGAAGATAATTACTTATAGTCTGAAACGGAAATCTATTTGATCAAAAAAAATGTACTGACATTATAAGGAAGATAATATACCGGGAAACTGACATAGACTGAAAGCAAAATTAGTTTCCAGGTTCGAAAAGCGGGCTATGAGGTGGGAGAAAGTGGCTTGTCAATCTTAAACGTTTAGAAGGTGTGAGGCCTTGAAAAGTCGATCGCGTTCAAGGACCAGAACCCCCAACGCAGCCCAAGGTAGCATTACCTGTGCCAGCGGTTTTCAAACCTTTTCAGACCACGGTATACTTTGGCATATCCAAATTTTCGTGGCCTACCTCTCTTCATAATTTAAGGTGATTATAATAGAATCACATGAAAACATTAATATATATATATATATATATATATATATATATATATATATATATAGATAGATAGATAGATAGATATTACTTCCTCTCTCTCTCTCTTTATATATATATAAATATATTTACATAAATCTATATGTATATATATATATATGTATATATGTATGTATATACATGTATATGTATATATGTATACATACCTATATATGTATATGTATATATATGTATACATACTTATATGTGTATATATACATGTATATGTATACATTTGCATACATATATATTTTATAAATGTATATGTATAGTCATATGTATATGTATAGTCATATGTATATATATACACATAAGTATATATAAATAAATAAACATGTATAAATAACTATATGTATGAATATATATACATAAACATATTAATGTATATATATTTTCACACACACATCTATGTATATATGTATACATAAGCATGTATATATATTCCTTTTAGCACCATAGCGTTTTGCCGCTTATTATGTCAATGTAAATTACCGTCTATTCAGTTTCATATGCAGTCCGGGTTCGTTTTTTTATCAGTCTTTTCATATTCATGTTGCGTCATAAAGATAAGCTGACCTTTGCATCTTCAAGACAGATCCGTGATAACCATTATTTACAACGGAACTAAGATCAACTGTGTATAAGTAATTGTTGGGGAAACCCTTTGCATATGTTATAACTATCTACCTACCTTATATATCTCAAAGCTATCTACCTACCTTTTATATCATATTTATCTACCTACCTTATATATCTCATAGCCGTTTAGTACCTTATATATATATATATATATATCATAGCCATCTACCTACCTTAAATATTAAACATTAAACAAAAGTGCATATTCTGTTGCACCATAACATGATATTCTATACTTAGTACGCCCTTAGGTGTTTACTATTTACGTGAGTGTATGTATATACATACATATGTATGTATATACATATGTATATACATACATACATATATATCCTCCAACAAAAGATACAAGTTATTGCATTTGTATGATGACCTTCGGCCATTTGCAGTCACCGTGACCTGACTTCGCCTCTTATATAACCCTCCAACCGCCAAAGTTGAGCCATTGTAACTGTAAAGTTCACTGAAACTGAAACATAATACAGCAACATATCGCCAGAATGGATGAAGGTACATTGTCCAGCTGTAACTTCACTGCGTTTGACGAGAAGGTTGCTCGACATCCCGCTGAAATTGCTCAACTTCTGCTTAAGAGTTTCCAGAAGGTGACAGCGGCCAAGATGGCTAGGGAACACCTCTCTCAGAGGCTCCACTTAGTCGAGAAGGTTTACTACAGCGCCGTAGACCTTGGCAGAGCCTCCGTCAGGCAGGCCATGGTACCGTCTCTCACGTTCCTGCTTACGACTGGTCACCTGCTGGATCGCTACATTCTGCTGCTGACTCGTGACTGCCTTCGTCTGGAGTCGTGTCTTCGTGGTCCTGTTCCTGCGCCTTACTGGCGATCTTGGCGCTCATCCGTGATAGAGCTCCGGCAGAGGATCCCCAACGTGCATGACTATTTCCTGTGGCAAGTGAGCGTCCATTCCCACGACGAGGGAGAGGCCGGGGAGGACAGGGCCCAATGGCGCTCCAGGAACGTTGGTCTCACTCTTAGGAGAGATGCTCATTGAATCCGCAATGATTTCATGTCATGTATATACTGTACATACTGTGAAATAAACAAAAAAGCACTAATGATTTATTTTCATTTAATAAACGCTTCTGTCGAGAATATATATATATATATATATATATATATATATATATATATATATATATATATATATATATATATATATACATATATATATATTGAACCTTTATCAAACAAACAAAGTTTTGTAAAAGATGTATATAGCTAGATGTATATGTTAATTTATGCGAAATCCACTTCAGGTAATGTAGTCCTCTTCAGTTTGTCCCGAATGAATAATCCTGATAAGAGAAACTATATAACTAAAACTAAAAATATTCGTTTCAGTGCTCAGCGCACTGTGGGCTATGGATGAATTTTCAAACTGTAGTACAAGTCTGTATGTCTTAAGTCTTTTCTGAAAAACGTGATCTAAGAATATTTGAAAAAAGAAGTAGCATAAATATTTAAACTATACTGAATCTAACTTAAATAATCCCTTCGATATTAAGTAATATGCTATATAAACTGCAAATAAATTCTGAATTAACTAAATGGAACTGAAGTAAGTTTTGGATGTAAGGAGACACTTTCAGATTGCAGGCGATGTATACCTAAGCATGAGATATTTTTCATGGCTGTCTTTACACTTGCTGATTGCACGCTGGGGTGTCGTGGGCGAGAAGAGAATCAGTGTAAAAGTAGAAGGCGATTGTTCGCCAGATGGTGAACTGACAGACATAATCAGTCTGTTGACTTAGTGAATTGATCTTCCATGAACGGACTGTGAGAAGGCAATTGAAAATCTTAATATGGAAACCATTAAAACGGTTCCATGATATCAGAAAAGTGTGTTTCCAGAATATAACAGGCCGTTAGATATTTCTGTATCACTCAATTTCTTAATATTAACATTTGCATAAAATGTGTCTTGATAAGAGTTTCCATGGTTTGCAAACATTTTCTATTTTAAAACCGTGCTGTGTAAAATACAAAATTAAAGGAAGTGACACACACTTAGCTAAAAAAAATATCTGATGAATAAAAAAATACTTTAAAACAACATTAGGTTGTATGTAGTCTATATTTATAAACAATGACTATGTAAGGACATATATATTGTTTATTTAAGCATGGATGTCTAAAAGTGTTCCCGTTGTTACATAACAGTAAGAAATGGGAGATATTAATAAATATGGTTTATAGTGAAATTTATGAATCGCATCCATTCGGAAAACTACAGACAAATTCATATACTATTACACTGTAACATTCTGCGTATGATACACTGTTATATGATTTCAATTTATAAACACATATGTAAATATGTGTAAGTATATATGTATACATATATGGATGTATGTATTTGTATATGAAAGTGTATATATATGTATACACATACGCACACACACACACATACACATATATATATACTTCCTCCAAACCATACAAGATATAAAGATATTTAATTTGTATGATGACCTTCGGCCATTTACAGTTACCGTGACCTGACCTCACCTCTCCTGTATAACTCTCCAACCGCTAAAGTCGCGTCACAGATTCATTGTAACTGAAACATAAAACAGCAACATATCGCCAGAATGGATGAAGGTACATTGTCCAGCTGTAACTTCACTGCGTTTGACGAGAAGGTTGCTCGACATCCCGCTGAAATTGCTCAGCTTCTGCTTAAGAGTTTCCAGAAGGTGACAGCAGCCAAGATGGCCAGGGAACATCTTTCTCAGAAGCTCCACTTCGTCGAGAAGGTTTACTACAGTGCCGTGGAATCTGGCAGAGCTTCCGACAGACAGGCTATTGTACTGTTTGTTACGTCCCTGCTTACGACTGGTCACCTGCTGGATCGCTACATTCTGCTGCTGACTCGTGACTGCCTTCGTCTGGAGTCGTGTCTTCGTGGTCCTGTTCCTGCGTCTTACTGGCGATCGTGGCAATCGTCCGTGATAGAGCTTCGGCAGACTATTTTCTGTGGCCCACGACGAGGGAGTGGTCGGGGAGGACAGGACCCAATGGCGCTCCAGGAACGTTGGTCTGACTCTTAGGAGAGATGCTCAGTGAATCCACACTTATTCCTTGTCATGCATATACTGTACAAGCTGTTTAATAAACAATTTGTATGATAATTTTTCCACTTAATTAGTTCTTTATTGCTTCAGAACACACTATAAAAGTACGCAGTTCGGCTCTGTAAATATTCCAAAGGTATCTCCAACATCCCAACATTGCTTATTACTTGGTTATTTGCACGATGATACGTAGCTTTGTACAACATTCTAATTCAGTCCGAATTCTTACATATCAATGTTGTTTAATCGAGTATAAAAAGTGGTTTAGCGATTTACTTGAGAATGGGTACAAGGGCCGGGAATACCACAAATGCCACATTCCTTCGGTCGTAGTAGCTCATGGCGAGGGGCGAAGATGTCACAGGGATGAGTTTGGGTTGCAAGGATGCTGTCTTTGAGTCGAGTGGGGCTCGCATCACAGGGGACGAAGTGGTAGATACGCTAATGTGATGAGTACTGCGAAATAATGCATTTGTATAACGTTCGACATATTAAATACATACCAGTGTGATTGTCGCTTACATTTTACATTATCAGTCTCTTTTTTCTACGTCAACTGCAAGTCTTGATAAGTGATTAAGAATAGGCAGAAAAAAATGTACAATTTCTTCAATTTTGAGCAGTAGATATTTACTTCTAGTCTAAAAGGGAAATCTATTGCATTTTGTTTAACTAATTTCTGGCATTACATATAGAGAAGGAAGATAATATACCAGGAAACTGACATAAACTGAAAACAAAATTAGTTTCCAGGTAAGAATGGCGGGCTATGAGGCGGGAGAAAGTGGCTTGTCAATCTTAAACGTATCGAAGGTGTGAAGTCTTGAGAAGTCGATCGTGTTCAAGGACCAGAACCCTCAATACAGCCCAAGGTAGCATTACTTGTTTTCAAATCTTTTCAGGTATACTTTTGGCATATCCAAAAATATACCTAACAGGCTATAGTATGTAGTACACCCAAGCATGAGATATTTTTCATGGTTGTCTTTACACTTGCTGATTGCACGCTGAGGTATCGTGGGCGAGAAGAGAATCGTTATAAGAGTAGAAGGCGATTGTTCGCAAAATGGTGAACTGACAAACATAACTGATTTATTGAATTGATCTTCCATGAACAGACTGGCTAAAGTCGAGCCATTGTAACTGCAAAGTTCATTATAACTGAAACATAATACAGCAATATATCGCCAGAATGGATGATGGTACATTGTCCAGCTATGTATATCTTCTAATAAAAGATACAAGATATTGCATTTGTATGATGACCTTCGGTCATTTGCAGTCACCGTGACCTGACTTCGTCTCTCTTATATAACCCTCCAACTGCTAAAGTCGAGCCAATGTAATTGTAAAGTTCATTATAACTGAAACATAATACAGCAATATATCGCCAGAATGGATGAAGGTACATTGTCCAGCTGTAACTTCACTGCGTTTGACGAGGAGGTTGCTCGACATCCTGCTGAAATTGCTCAGCTTCTGCTTAAGAGTTTCCAGAAGGTGACAGCAGCCAAGATGGCTAGGGAACACCTCTCTCAGCAGCTCCACTTAGTCGAGAAGGTTTACTACAGCGCCGTAGACCTTGGCAGAGCCTCCGTCAGGCAGGCTATAGTACCGTCTCTTACGTCCCTGCTTACGACTGGTCACCTGCTTGATCGCTACATTCTGCTGCTGACTCGTGACTGCCTTCGTCTGGAGTCGTGTCTTCGTGGTCCTGTTCCTGCGCCTTACTGGCGATCTTGGTGCTCATCCGTGATAGAGCTCCGGCAGAGGATTCCCAACGTGCATGACTATTTCCTGTGGCAAGTGAGTGTCCATTCCCACGACGAAGGAGAGGCCGGGGAGGACAGGGCCCAGTGGCGCTCCACAAACGTTGGTCTCACTCTTAGGAGAGATGCTCAGTGACTCCACAGTCATGTATATACTTTACATACTATTTAATAAAAAAAATCACTATATGATACATTATTTTCATTGAATAAGCTCTTTATTACTCCAGAACACATTTAAAAAATAATTTGCACGTTGATACGTACCTTTGTAAATATTCTTATTCACTTAAATTCTTACAAAACTATGTGGTCTAATCGTGTAAAAACGTGATTTAGTCCATTACTTGAGAATGGGCACAAGAGCCACATTCCTTCGGTCGTAGGAGAGCTCATGGCTAGGAGTGGTGATGTGACAGGTCCAAGGAGTTTGGGCTGCAAGGACGGTGCCTTTGAGTCGAGTGGGGCTCGCATCACAGGAGGCGAAGTGGTAGATCAACTAATGTAATGAGTACTGCGAAATAATGAATTTGTATAATGCTAGACCTATTAAATACATACCAGTGCGATTGTCATTTTACATGATCAGTCTCGTTTTTTTCTACGTCAACTGCAAGTCTTGATAAGTGATAAAAAAGGCGATAAAATTTACGTGTTCCAGGCAGTCCACATTAACTAAATTATATTTGGACTTATTCACCTGATACTGGATACAATTTCTTCAGTTTTGAGCAGTAGATATTTACTTCTAGTCTAAAAAAGAAATCCATTAGATTTTATTTAACTAATTTCTGGCATTACATATAAAAAGGAAGATAATGTACCGGGAAAGTGACATGAAAACAAAATTAGGATCCAGGTTAGAATGGCGGGCTATGAGGCGGGAGAAAGTGGCTTGTCAATCTTAAACGTATCGAAGGAGTGAAGTCTTGAGAAGTCGGTCGTGTTCAAGGCCAGAGCCATGGCAGCATTACCTGCGCCAATGGTTTTCAAATCTTTTCAGGTATACTTTTTGTATATTCAAATTTTCGTTAGAATCCACATTCACTCCTAGTCATGTATATACTGTACATACTGCTGAATACACATAAATGCACATTTGTGTATATATATGCACACATACATCTATGTATATATATATGCACACATACGTCTATGTATATATATATGCACACATACATCTATGTATATAAGTTTACCTTCCATATATACATATATATGTATATATTCCCCTTAGTATCATTGCGTTTTGCCGAATATGGTGCTGTAAATTACCGTCTATTTAATTTCATATGCAATTCGGGCTCGTAAAAGTTTTTTTCGTATCAGGCTTTTTGCATTTTTGTGAATGTGGCGTCGGAAAGCTAGTTAAATGAAAACAAAACATTATAATTCGTATTTGTTATTGTTGGAATTGTATTTTTGCATCTTTAAAACAGATCCGTGATAACAATTGTTTAGAACGGAACTAAGGTCTAGGTAATTGTTGGTGGAAACCGTTTGCATATCTCATAGCTACCTACCCACCTTATATAGCTCATAGCTATTCACCTAGCTTATATCTCATAGCTATTCACCTAGCTTATATCTCATAGCTACCTACTTACCTTATATTATATATATATATATATATATATATATATATATATATATATATATATATATATATATATATATATATATATCATAGCTATCTACCTACCTTAGAATCCACATTCACTCCTTGTCATGTATATACTGTACACACTGCTGAATACATATAAATGCACTATATGATATATTTTCATTTAATAAACACTTCTGTCGCGAATATATATATATATATATATATATATATATATATATATATATATATATATATATATATATATATATATATATATATATGAGAATAAGAGAACCTTAACAAACATGAAGTTATCCATTAACTTGTTTATTAGAATCCGGTTTGTCAAAAAGAATGAAAAGTTATTGAACCTTTGCCAAACAAAATGAAGCAAGAAGTTTATGTAAAGGACATATATATTCTGTTAATTATGCGAAATCCGTTTCAGGTAATGGAGTCTTCTTCACTTTGTCCCGAATGAATAATCCTGATAAGGGAAGCTTAAAAATATATTCGTTTCTGCCAGTTTACTTTTTAATGCTCAGCGCACTGTGGGCTATGAATGAATTTTCAAACTGTAATATAAGCCTAAGTGATGTAAGCTATGTAAGAATATTTGAAAACCTTGAAAAGCATCAGCATAGATATCTTAAAAACTATCCTGAATCTAATTTAAATCATCCCTTTGATATTACGTATTGTACTTTATAAACTGCAAATGGATCCTGAATTGACTAAATGGAACTGAAGTAAGTTTTGGATGTAAGGAGACACTTTCAGATTGCAGGCGATGTATACCTAAGCATGAGAATTTTTTCATGGCTGTCTTTACACTTGCTGATTGCACGCTTGGGTATCGTGGGTGAGAAGAGAATCAGTGTAAAAGTAGTAAGCGATTGTTCGTCAGATGGTGAACCGACAGCTATAATCAGTCTGTTGATTCAGTGAATTGATCTTCCATGAACGGACTGTTTCCTCCAGTCTGTGAGAAGCAATTGAAAATCTTAATATGGAAACCATTAAAACGGTTCCATGATATCAGAAAATTGTGTTTCCAGAATATTTCAGATATTTCTGTATCACTCAATTTCTTAATATTAAGATTTGCATAAAATGTGTCTTGATGGGAGTTTCCATGGTATTGCAAACACTTTTCTTTTTTAAAACCGTGCTGTGTAAAATATATAATTAAAGGAAGTGACACACACTTCGCTAAAAAGATTTTGTATCTGATGAATATACAATACTTTAAACCAGCATTAGGTTGTATATAGTCTATATTTATAAAACAATGACTATGTAAGTACATATATATTGTTTATTTGAACATGGATGTCTAAAAGTGTTCCCGTTGTTACATAACAGTAAGAAGTGCGAGTTATTAACAAATATGGTTTACAGTGAAATTTAAGAATTGCATCCATTCGGAAAACTACAGATGAAGTATTGAAACAAAGTATTATATATATATATATATATATATATATATATATATATATATATATATATATATATATATGAATGTGTATATATATGTATACACACGCGCACAAACACACACACACACACACACACACACACACACACACACACACACACACACACACATATATATATATATATATATATATATATATATATATATATATATATATATATAAACTTCCTCCAAAACATACAAGATATAAAGATATTGCATTTGTATGATGACCTTCGGCCATTTACAGTCACCGTGACCTGACCTCGCCTCTCCTATATAACCGCGCCACAGGTTCATTGTAATTGAGACATAATACAACATATCGCCAGAATGGATGAAGGTACATTGTTCAGCTGTAACTTCACTGTGTTTGACGAGAAGCTTGCTCGACATCCCGCAGAAACTGCTCAGCTTTTGTTTCCAGAAAGTGACAGCAGCCAAGATGGCCAGGGAACATCTTTATCAGAAGCTCCATTTAGTCGAAAAGGTTTACTACAGCGCCGTAGACCTTGGCAGAGCTTCCGTCAGACAGGCTATGGTACAGTTTGTTACGTCCCTGCTTACGACTGGTCACCTGCTGGATCGCTACATTCTGCTGCTGACTCGTGATTGCCTTCGTTTGGAGTCGTGGAGAGATACTCTCTGAATCCACATTGATTCCTTGTACATACTGTTTAATAAAGAAAAGCACCATATGATAAATTTTCATATAAGAAGCGGTTCTGACCCGAATATATATATATATATATATATATATATATATATATATATATATATATATATATATATATATATATATATATATATATATATATGTGTGTGTGTGTGTGTGTGTGTGTTGTAATTAGGCAAGCTAAATAATAGACGTGAGTAGAACAGTTTCAAATTATAGGCGTTGTAAGCGGTATATTTATTAAGTATGGAAATGTTCTGTAGCCTTAACGAATCATCGTCCATTAACAGAGTGTATTTCGGTCTGTCAAATCATAAATCAAAGTGAGGAATCGTAGCAGACATATAGAAAAAAACCTTACCTGCTCAGAAATTAATAATTCATACGTTATTTTTTAATGAAATTGAGCTTGTGTCCAGATAACGAGCTTACATCATTGATATATTTTTTTCGAGCAAGCTCACTGCAATTTAGCTGATAAGTTATCTTGCATCTTGCATAGCCTCCCGCCTCTCGGTTGATACGATATAACGTCACTTTTGTTTTTGTGTGTGAAATAAAAAACACAAACGTATGTACTGTACAACGTGGCGATATGTGTAGCTTTGAAATAATTATTTCTTGGTTTTGAGTTTATATAAATGCTGATATCTCTTATTCTTATATAAATGCGGTTTTGTGTTTATATAAATGCTGTTATCTTTTTATTCTTTTATAAATGCTGTTAAATTTTTATTCTTTTATAAATGCTGTTATCTTTTTATTCTTTTATAAATGCTGTTATCTCTTGTTATTGTTCGTTTTCCCACCGCTAAAATTTGTAGATTCTATGAATTATTTTTCGTCTATAGTCTACTTTGTAATTATTGAACTTGTACATGTTCTTAGGATGGGTGGCATTAGCGAAATGCAATTCACAAAAGCGATCTTATATTAAATTTATTTTACATATGCATATCTAAATTCAAAGGGAGATTGATAATTTCAGTCAACAGCTATTCTTATGAGGAATGACCGGGTAGACATGAAGTTGATTTGTCAACACAAAGAATAGATTTGAATTAAGTCACTGTCAAAAAAAGCTTTTGTTGATCTTGTGAAATCACCAATCTACTTTGTTCATGTTGTCCTAAATGAAAAATCGTGATAAGGAAAACTTAAACACTTCTCCAGAATACACTAGTTTGCTTTCAAGTGTGAAGCGCAATGTTTGCTTTGTAATATTTTTCAAACCGAAAGCGTCTCTTTTTTCTTCTGAATTTGACTGGCACTCACGTCTATTCAAAATGAAACTGAATCTTGTCTAAAGTATACATTTGATGGAATAAGGTGATATGCATTAAATCAGTTGATTCCCATGTACAGGCAGACGATTTGAAATTTAAAATACCAGATCCCTCAATGAGAGTGTGTCTGCATTCATGTAAATGGATACATATTATGTATCTATACATGCATTTGTCCGATGTTATGTCCTGATAGTTCTTAGATATACGATACTCATTTATGTAAATCATTTATAATAGATCGAAAACATGTATTAAGATAACTAACTGAATGCCTTGTATGACCTTTGACTATTTAGTCAGCGTGACCTGACCTCACATATATAACCTTCGGACCACCAACGTATAATCACAGGTACATTTTAACTGAAGCGTTATACTTGTACAGCAGCATATCGTAATAATGGATGAAGGTACGTTGACGAATTGTAACTTCACTGCGTTTAACGAGAAGGTTGCTCGACATCCCGCTGAAATTGCTCAGCTTCTGTTTAAGAGTTTCCAGAAGGTGACAGCAGCCAAGATGGCCAAGGAACACCTCTCTAAGAAGCTCCACTTAGTCGAGAAGGTTTACTACAGCGCCGTAGACTGTGCCAGAGCCTCCGTCAGGCAGGCCATAGTACCGTCTCTTACGTCCCTGCTTACGACTGGTCACCTGCTAGATCGCTACATTCTGCTGCTGACTCGCGACTGCCTTCGTCTGGAGTGTTGTCTTCGTGGTCCTGTTCCTGCGCCTTACTGGCGATCTTGGCGCTCATCCGTGATAGAGCTCCGTCAGAGGATCCCCAACGTGCATGACTATTTCCTGTGGCAAGTGAGCGTCCATTCCCACGACGAGGGAGAGGCCGGGGAGGACAGGGCCCAGTGGCGCTCCAGGAACGTTGGTCTCCCTCTTAGGAAAGATGCTCAGTGACTCCACATTGATTCCTTGTACATATTGTTTAATAAAGAAAATCACCACATGATACTACGCTTACTTACTTGACGTTTTCACCTGATACTGGATACAATTTCTTCAGTTTTGAGCAGTAGATATTTACTTCTAGTCTAAAACGGAAATCTATTACATTTGTTTAACTAATTTCTGACATTACATATAGAAAGGAAGATAATATACCGGGAAACTGACATAGACTGAGATCAAAATTAGTTTCCAGGTTAGAATGGCGGGCTATGAGGCGGGAGAAAGTGGCTTGTCAATCTTCAACGTATCGAAGGTGTGAGGCCTTGAAAAGTCGATCGCGTTCAAGGACCAGAACCCCCAACGCAGCCCAAGGTAGCATTACCTGTGGCAGTGGTTTTCAAACCTTTTCAGACCACGGTATACTTTTGGCATATCCGAAGTTTCGTGGCCTACCTCCCTTCATAATTTATTAATGATGATAATAGAATCACATGAAAACATAAATACATATATTATTTCCTCTCTCTCTATATAAATATATATTATTTCCTCTCTCTCTATATAAATATATATTATTTCCTCTCTCTATATATAAATATATATTACTTCCTCTCTCTCTCTCTCTCTCTCTCTCTCTCTCTCTATATATATATATATATATATATATATATATATATATATATATATATATTTATATATATAGAGAGAGAGAGGAAGTAATATATATTTATATATAGAGAGAGGAAATAATATATATTTATATATAGAGAGAGGAAATAACATATGTATTTATGTTTTCATGTGATTCTATTATCATCATTAATAAATTATGAAGGGAGGTAGGCCACGAAACTTCGGATATGCCAAAAGTATACCGTGGTCTGAAAAGGTTTGAAAACCACTGCCACAGGTAATGCTACCTTAGGCTGCGTTGGGGGTTCTGGTCCTTGAACGCGATCGACTTTTCAAGGCCTCACACCTTCGATACGTTGAAGATTCACAATATATATATATATATATATATATATATATATATATATATATATATATATAGATAGATAGATAGATAGATATGTATATCTATATATGTGTATCTGTATATATATGTATACATACCTATATATACATATATACATGTGTACATTTGCATACATATATATTTCATAAATGTTTATGTATAGACATATGTATTATATATATATATACACATAAGTATATATGAATAAATAAACATGTATATAAATATATGTATGAATATATATGTACATATATATACATATTTATATATGTGTGTGCACACACATACATACACATACATATTTATGTACATATATATATGTTCACACACACATCTATATGTGTATACATTCCATATAAACATATATGTGTATATATTGTTACGCCGGCCGCCTCGTCTCTCAGCCACCAACACAAGGCAGGCTAAGCAGACGGCGTGCTATCCACAGGGTCGTGAACACTGAACAGCTCCAAGAGGCACCGAGCACCACAGCGTCCCAGAACACCAGGAGGGGAAACGCCAAGTGGCGAGGCAGGGCACGAAATAAACACAAAATGACAGTCTTTCCTTTATTTACACAAGTTATTTACCCGTACACTTTTCTATAGACACAATACAGGGGGAAACCAGCATGTCACACTGCACGATACAGCTTATAACAGGGCAACACAAAGTTTATCAGGTCACAAAGGCACACACGAGGTCTTCACAGGAGCAGCAACCAACTGCGTCCCTCTTGGCTTGTTCCTCCGCTCCTTCGCTCACAGCCAGTTGTGTCATGTTTGCCCAGGATCCTTTTCATGTTAACGCATGCCCAGGTTATCCTTTTCATGTTAACACATGTTTCGCACAGAGACAAAGACCCACTGGCGTAGCAATATATACATGTATATATATGTATATATATTCCTTTTAGTACCATTGCATTTTGCCGCTTATGTCGATGTCAATTACCGTCTATTCGATTTCATATGCAATCCGGGTTCGTATTTTTTATCAGCCTTTTTATATTTATGTGGGTTTGGCGTCATAAAGATAGGCAAATGAAAAAAAATCGTATTTGTCTTTCTTGAAATTGTATTGTTTTATTTATTATTATTCATTTTGGTGACCTTTGCATCTTCAAGACAGATCCGTGATAACAATTATTTTGAACGGAACTAAGGTCACATGTGTGTAAGTAATTGTTTGGGGAAACCCTTTGCATATCTTATAGCTATCCCTACCTTATATATATCTCATAGCTATCCCTACCTTACATATGTCTCATAGCTATCTACCTACCTTATATATATCCCATAGCTATCTACCTACCTTGTATATATCTCATAGCTATCTACCTATCTTATATATATCTCATAGCTATCTGCCTACCTTATATATATCTCACATCATAATGAATAAAGGAAATCCTTCAAGTTGCCATTTCTGTGGTTGACGAGAAAATTATTCAGAATCTCGCTGAAGTTAGTTAGCCATTGCTTCAGTTTCCAGGAGACAGCAGCTAACATGGCCAGGAGACAGCAGCTAAGATGGCCAGGTCACACCTCACTGCTTATTGGAACATAGATATATAAAGGTATTCCCGTGCATTTGTTGTTATCTAATAGTATGAAATGTGTTGTGTTAATAAATATGATGTATATAAAAATATAAAAATCGCTCAGAGCACAATGGTATATATATATATATATATATATATATATATATATATATATATATATATATAAATGAATTGGTTCACCCATTCGTAAAGCGATAGATGAAATATTCAAACATTAAACAAAGCTGCATATTCTGTTGCACCATAAAATTATATTCTATACTTAGTACGCCGTTAGGTGTTTACTATTTACGTATGTGTATGTATATACATACATGCATATATCTGTATATCCTCTAACAAAAGATACAAGATATTGCATTTGTATGATGACCTTCGGCCATTTACAGTCACCGTGACCTGACTTCGTCTCTCTTATATAACCCTCCAACCGCTAAAGTCGGGCCATTGTAACTGTAAAGTTCATTATAACTAAAACATAATACAGTAATATATAGCCAGAATGGATGAAGGTACATTGTCCAGCTGTAACTTCACTGTGTTTGACGACAAGCTTGCTCGACATCCCGCTGAAATTGCTCAACTTCTGCTTAAGAGTTTCCAGAAGGTGACAGTAGCCAAGATGGCTAGGGAACACCTCTCTCAGCAGCTCCACTTAGTCGAGAAGGTTTACTACAGCGCCGTAGACTGTGGCAGAGCCTCCGTCAGGCAGGCTATAGTACCGTCTCTTACGTCCCTGCTTACGACTGGTCACCTGCTGGATCGCTACATTCTACTGCTGACTCGTGACTGCCTTCGTCTGGAGTCGTGTCTTCGTGGTCCTGTTCCTGCGCCTTACTGGCGATCTTGGCGCTCATCCGTGACAGAGCTCCGGCAGAGGATCCCCAACGTGCATGACTATTTCCTGTGGCAAGTGAGTGTCCATTCCCACGACGAGGGAGAGGCCGGGGAGGACAGGGCCCAGTGGCGCTCCAGGAACGTTGGTCTCACTCTTAGGAGAGATGCTCAGTGAATCCACATTGATTCCTTGTCATTTATATTCTGTAACTACTGTTTAATAAACAAAATCACTGTATGATACATTTTCATTTAATATGCTCTTTATTACCTCAGAACACACTGCCCAGTGTGCTTGACTATTTCCTGTGGCAAGTGAGCGTCCATTTCCACGACGAGGGTGAGGCCGGGGAGGACAGGGCCCAGTGGTGCTCCGCGAACGTTGGTCTCACTCTTAGGAGTGAATCTACATTGATTCCTAGTTATGTATATACTGTATTTCTTTTAACGGTAGGTTCATATCTGAACCGCTGTGGTCTCAGCATGATACTTAATTGTAGTTTTCATGTTGTGATGCTCTTGGAGTGAGTACGTGGTAGGGACCCCAGTTCCTTTCCACGGAGAGTACCGGTGTTACCTTTTTAGGTAATCATTCTCTCTATTTTATCCGGGCTTGGGACCAGCACTGACTTGGGCTGGCTTGGCCACGCAGTGGCTAGGTAGGCAATCGAGGTGAAGTTCCTTGCCCAAGGGAACAACGCGCCGGCCGGTGACTCGAACCCTCGACGCTCTAACCATTTCTGGTCAGGTTATTTAAATGTGCGCGCGTGCTCACATATGCGTGCGGGCGATGCGTGTGTGCACGGATGCACCCACGCACTCGCATGCAGCGATTGTATATACTGTACATACTGTTTAATAAAGAAAATCACCATATTGATAAATTTTCATATAAGCGCTTCTGACCCGAATATATGAACATATATATACATACATATGTGTGTGTATAGACGTTGTAAGTTGTAATATACTTTAGTGTTACTAAGTATATTTATTAAGGAGAATCAAAAATTTGCGGAAAGACTGTAAGTCCACATTAACTAGATTATATTTATTCGAGCATTTGGGCTTATTCACCTGATACCGGATATAATTTCTTCTGTTTCGAGCATTAGATAATTACTTCTAGTCTAAAACGGAAATCTATTGCATTTTGTTTGTGAATTAATTTCTGGCATTACACATAAATGGGAAGATAATTACCGGGAAACTGACATAGACTGAAAACAAAATTAGTTTCCAGGTTCGAAAAGCGGGCTATGAGGCGGGAGAAAGTGGCTTGTCAATCTTCAATGTATCGAAGGTGTGAGGCCTTGAAAAGTCGATCGCGTTCAAGGACCAGAACCCCCAACGCAGCCCTAAGGTAGCCTTACCTGTGCCAATGGTTTTCAAACCTTTTCAGACCACGTTATACTTTTGGCATATCCAAATTTTCGTGGCCCACCTCCCTTCATAATTTATGGTGAGGATAATAGAATCAGATGAAAACATTAAAAAGTATATATATCATCACTTCCTCTCTCTCTCTCTCTCTCTCTCTCTCTCTCTCTCTCTATATATATATATATATATATATATATATATATATATATATTATATATATATATATGCAAACATATATGTATGTATACATATATATATATATATATATATATATATATATATATATATATATATATATATATATATACACAAATATACATGCATTTATCCCTTCATAATATATGGTGATGATAATAGAATCACATGAGAACAATAAAATATATAAATATTATTACTCTCTCTCTTTATATATATATATATATATATATATATATATATATATAATATATATATATATATATATGTATATATATGCATATATACGAAACGAATATATATGAAACGAATTGATTCACCCATTCCTAAATCCATAGATGGAATATTCAATCATTAAACAACAATGCATATTCTGTTACACCATAACATAATAATCTATACTTAGTATGCCGTTAGGTGTTTGCTATTTACGTGTGTGGATGTATCTACATACATATATGTGTGTACATCCTCTAACAAAAGATACAAGGTATTGCATTTGTATGATGACCTTTGGCCATTTGCAGTCACTGTAACCTGACTTCGTCTCTCTTACATAACCCTCCAACCGCTAAAGTCGAGTCATTGAACTGTAAAGGTCATTGTAACTGAAACATAATACAGTAATATATAGCCAGAATGGATGAAGGTACATTGTCCAGCTGTAACTTCACTGTGTTTGACGAGAAGCTTGCTCGACATCCCACTGAAATTGCTCAACTTCTGCTTAAGAGTTTCCAGAAGGTGACAGCAGCCAAGATGGCTAGGGAACGCCTCTCTCAGAAGCTCCACTTAGTCGAGAAGGTTTACTACAGCGCCGTAGACTGTGCCAGAGCCTCCGTCAGGCAGGCTATAGTACCATCTCTTACGTCCCTGCTTACGACTGGTCACCTGCTGGATCGCTACATTCTGCTGCTGACTCGCGACTGCCTTCGTCTGGAGTCGTGTCTTCGTGGTCCTGTTCCTGCGCCTTACTGGCGATCTTGGCGCTCATCCGTGATAGAGCTCCGGCAGAGGATCCCCAACGTGCATGACTATTTCCTGTGGCAAGTGAGCGTCCATTTCCACGACGAGGATGAGGCCGGGGAGGACAGGGCCCAGTGGTGCTCCACGAACGTTGGTCTCACTCTTAGAAGTGAATCTACATTGATTTCTAGTTATGTATATACTGTACATACTGTATAATAAAGAAAATCACCATATGATAAATTTTCTCACCCGAATATATGTACATATATATACATACATATGTGTGTGTGACGTGTAGTAATATATACATTGTACTAATATACTTTATGTGTGTGTGCGGTGTTAAAACATTGAAGCTAGTAATATATTATCTTAATGAATTCATCGTCCGTTAACAGAGTGTGTTTCGGTCTGTCAAATAATAAATCAATATAAGGAATCGCAGCAGACATTTGGTATAGAAATTGTTCAGAAATCGATAATTCATACGTTATTTTTAATGAAATTGAGCTTGGGTCCAGATCAACGAGCTTGACATCCTTGATATACTTTTTTCGAGCATGCAATTTAGCTGATAAGTTATCTTGCATCTTGCATAACCTCCCGCCCCGGTGATACGCATAATAACGTCAACTTTTGAACTTTTGTTTTTTGTGTGAATAAAAAAACACAAACGTATGTACTTACAACCTGGCGCATATGTTGCTTTGAATAATTATTTCTTAGTTTTGAGTTTATATAAATGCTGATATCTCTAAATTCATAGCGAGATTGATAATTTCGGTCAACGACCGGGTAGACATGAAAGTTATTTTCAAACACAAGATATTAGATTGAATTAGTCACTGTCAAAAAAACTTTGTTATCTTTGAAATCATATCTACTTTGTTCATTTATCTAAATGAAAAATCGTTATAAGGAAACTTAAACACTTCTCCAGAATACACTAGTTTGCTTTCAAGTGTGAAGCGCAATGTTTGCTTTGTAATATTTTTCAAACCGAAAGCGTCTCTTTTTTCTTCTAAATTGAAGGAATTCCTACGACAGGTAGAGTCGGAGATGCAGTAATCTCTACTGATCCGTTTGTATTACGTTGTGCACTGTTTAATACAGACTATATTGATCTCTACACATTCAAGGTATCTCCGCATTCCAAGCTCCCACATTTCTAGTTCTGTATTGCTTGATACGTCTTTAGTATCATTCCTAATTCAGTCGAATGTCTTACAAATCAATTGTTTAATATATAAAAGTGGTTTAGCGATTTACTTGAGAGTGGGTACAAGGGCCGGGAATACCACAAATGCCACATTCCTTCGGTCGTAGGAAAGGGAGGGAACACCTCTCTCAGAAGCTCCACTTAAGCAAGAAGGTTTACTAAAGCGCCGTGGACTCCGTCAGACAGGCTATAGTACCATCTCATACGTCCCTGCTTACGGCTGCTCACTTGCTGGATCGCTGCTGACTCGCGACTGCATTCATCTGCAGTCGTGTCTTCGTGGTCCTGTTTCTGCGCCTTTCTGGCAATCTTGGCGCTCATCCGTGATAGAGCTCCGGCATGCCTGTTTCCTGGTCTCACTCATGGGAAAGATGCTTAATAAATGTTTTTTTTCTTTTAATGTAATATGCTACGCCCATGCTTAAGAACTGAAATACAGGTTTAAATAGGAAATAAGAAGAATCGAACTGGAGTATTTACTTTATAAAAAACATATATACATAAGAGCAAAATGCACTCATCTGTGAATGAAAGATAAAAATAGAGAAACGATTGCGCACCAAAAAAAGTTTTGGTGTACAATATTCAAGTATGCATTACACTCAGTAGACTTAATTACTGCATATTTCTATAATTCGATTATTCGTATCAGGCTTATCTAATGACAAATATCAATTTACATTATGTACGTGTAAAATAAGCTTAATTTACACAATTAACTTTATCCTTAAAACACACAATTATGATTTACTTTCACGCTATTCCCATCGTAATGCAATATACTAAACTCAAAACCAAGAAATAAAATGATTCTCATTTTACGTTATTGTACGTTTGTACACTGAGATCACACTAAATGAAAGTGACGTCATTTCGCATCGACCGAGAGGCGGGAGGTTCTGCAAGATGTAAGATAACTTATCAGCTAAATTGCAGTCAGCTGTTTCGGAGAAAAGACATGAGTGGGCATTTTCTGTATTTTCCGTATTATTTGATTCGAAAATAGGAATCAGTGATTTTGAAAAGCAGAAAACTACGAGCACATATATGAACGGGATTTGGTAACCGTTTATGGAGCAAACGATATGAAAAAGGATCAACTATCAAATAGCATTATATTGGGCATCCAGCGTTCGTGGAGCGCCACTGGGCCCTGTCCTCCCCGGCCTCTCCCTCGTCGTGGGAATGGACGCTCACTTGCCACAGGAAATAGTCATGCACGTTGGGGATCCTCTGCGCGAACTCTGCCTCAGTGCATAAAAGAGATTAATCGAGTGTTTTACCATTCAGGTATATATACCTGAAAGGTAAAACACACACACACATTCACACATATATTGAATAACGGCACATCATAAACCTTTTTAAACTAGATATTAAAGTTTAGTAAAATAAAAGAATGCCATTTCCCTTTCGTTATATTTTTGCAAGTCCATTTTCAAAAATGTTTAGAATGCTTTGATGTATTCAACTATGGAAACTCCGGTCAAAACTGAAATATCCGTGATGTGATAGAAGATAATTTAATGACCTGCTTTGGGGACGCATTTCCCTGATATGTAATTGCATTTATCGTTTCATGATTTCCACGCTTTTTTTGACTGAATAGATGAAACAGACTTCTTTGGTGGAAGAGGAATTCGCTAAATCAACGTAATTATCACGTCCGTCACTTCACCTTTTTTCATTTCAGTGTCTGCCACATCAGACGCTATGGTCAACGAAAGGACTTGCAAGATTTTACGTCACTCTCTGTTAAGTTAGGTTACAGTTTCCAAAGATTAGATATTATTTTACAGGTCTATCTTCTAGTTCATGTCGGGAAATCAATATATGTATAGTCGATTAGCATTTCCACTTGATTACTGTTTCTAAGGCGTATTATATTTCTATATTACAGCATTTTTCGGTCTGCATGAGAAATGCGTGACATTCGCAATTCGAATAGTGAATGTTCGAGTGTTTTTCTCAGTCGATACAGTTTAATCTGTTGAGAATCGTTATTTCATATGTAGTAATTAATCTTAATTAAGTATTCACGTACTCCATCATGCTATTTTATTGTGTTCTAAATAATTAAGGCTGTATCACATATTTATTTTGTTTATTAAGCAGTATCCTATCATGCAGGGAAGTAATGCATAACTCACTGAGCATCTCTCCTAAGAGTGAGACCAACGTTCCTGGAGCGCCACTGGGCCCTGTCCTCCCCGGCCTCTCCCTCGTCGTGGGAATGGACGCTCACTTGCCACAGGAAATAGTCATGCACGTTGGGGATCCTCTGCCGGAGCTCTATCACGGATGAGCGCCAAGATCGCCAGTAAGGCGCAGGAACAGGACCACGAAGACGAAGGCAGTCACGAGTCAGTAGCAGAATGTAGCGATCCAGCAGGTGACCAGTCGTAAGAAGGGACGTAAGAGACGGTACTATAGCCTGTCTGACGGAGGCTCTGCCAAGGTCCACGGCGCTGTAGTAAACCTTCTCGACTAAGTGAAGCTTCTGAGAGAGGTGTTCCCTGGCCATCTTGGCCGCTGTCACCTTTGTAGTTGCTTAACAGTAAGAAATGCGGGGTATTGATAAACATGATTTACAGGAAAATAGATGAGTTGCATCCATTCGCAGAGCTACATTATAACATCAGGCAAAATTCATATACTGTTGCACAGTAACATATTCTGTGTATGATATACCGTTATGTGTTTTCTATTTAGCACACACAGTAACAGTAAGAAATGTGAGGTATTAGTAAATTTGATTTACAGAAAAATGCAAATTATTTACAAAAGAATCGCATCCTTTTGAAAAGCTATATATGAAGTATTAAAATATGCATATATAATAAATATATGTATATATACATATATGTATGTGTATATATGTATATATACATATATGTATGTGTATATATGTATATATACATATATGTATGTGTATATATATATGTATATATACATATATGTATGTGTATGTATATATGTATACATACATATATGTATGTATATATATGTATATTATTTATATATACATATACCTATATACATATATATGTATATATACACATATATATGTATGCATGTATATATGTATATGTATGCATGTATATATGTATATGTATGCATGTATATATGTATATGTATGCATGTATATATGTATATGTATGCATGTATATATGTATATGTGTGCATGTATATATGTCTATGTATGTGTATATGTTTATGTATGTGTATGTATGTATATGCATATATTTGTGTATATGTATGTTCATATATATGTATATACCCGTATATGTATATATATATATATATATATATATATATATATATATATATATATATGTATATACATATATAAGTATATATGCGTACTTATGTGCATATGCTCTAACAAAGCATTCAAGAGATTGCATATGTACGATGACCTTCGGCCATTTACAGTCACCGTGACCTGATCCCGCCTCTCCTATATAACCCTCCAACCGCTAAAGTTGAGTCACAAGTTCATTGTAATTGAAACATAATACAGCAACATATCGCCAGAATGGATGAAGGTACATTGTCCAGCTGTAACTTCACTGCATTTGACGAGGAGGTTGCTCGACATCCTGCTGAAATTGCTCAGCTTCTGCTTAAGAGTTTCCAGAAGGTGACAGCAGCCAAGATGGCTAGGGAACACCTCTCTCAGAAGCTCCACTTAGTCGAGAAGGTTTACTACAGCGCCGCAGACCTTGGCAGAGCCTCCGTCAGGCAGGCTATAGTACCGTCTCTTACGTCCCTGCTTACGACTGGTCACCTGCTTGATCGCTACATTCTGCTGCTGACTCGTGACTGCCTTCGTCTGGAGTCGTGTCTTCGTGGTCCTGTTCCTGCGCCTTACTGGCGATCTTGGCGCTCATCCGTGATAGAGCTCCGGCAGAGGATCCCCAACGTGCATGACTATTTCCTGTGGCAAGTGAGCGTCCATTCCCACGACGAGGGAGAGGCCGGGGGGGACAGGGCCCAGTGGCGCTCCAGGAACGTTGGTCTCACTCTTAGGAGAGATGCTCAGTGAATTCCGCAATGCTTTCTTGTCATGCATATATTGTACATACTGTCAAATAAACAAATTCATTATATGATACATTTTCATTTGATAAGCAATTCTGTCCCCTTTATTACCTCAGAACACACTATAACATATGTAGTTCGCGAATCGCTAGTATTTAGGCTCTTTTATTCGGTATGGTTATTTTCAGGACTTTGTAAATATTTCAAAATTCAAATAAACAATATATATATATATATATATATATATATATATATATATATATATATATATATATATATATATATATATACATACATATATATATATATATATATATATATATATATATATATATATATATATATATATGTATGTATGTATGTGTGTGTGTATATCCCCAACGTGCATGCCTGTTTCCTGGTCTCACTCATGGGAAAGATGCTTAATAAATGTTTTTTTTTTTTTCTTTTAATGTAATATGCTACGCCCATGCTTAAGAACTGAAATACAGGTTTAAATAGGAAATAAGAAGAATCAAGGAGTATTTACTTTATAAAAAAAATATATATACTTAAGAGTAAAATGCACTCATCTGTGACTGAAAGATAGAAATAGAGAAACGGTTGCGCACCAAAAAAAAAGTTTTTTTGGTGTACAATATTTAAGTATGCATTACACTCAGTAGACTTAATTACTGTATATTTCTATAATTCGATTATTCGTATCAGGCTAATCTAATGAGAAATATCAATTTACATTATGCACGTGTAAAATAAGCTTAATTTGCACAATTAACTTTATCCTTAAAACACACAATTATGATTTACTTTCACGCTATTCCCATCGTAATGCAATATACTAAACTCAAAACCAAGAAATAAAATGATTCTCATTTTACGTTATTGTACGTTTGTACACTGAGATCACACTAAATGAAAGTGACGTCATTTCGCATCGACCGAGAGGCGGGAGGTTCTGCAAGATGTAAGATAACTTATCAGCTAAATTGCAGTCAGCTGTTTCGGAGAAAAGACATGAGTGGGCATTTTCTGTATTTTCCGTATTATTTGATTCGAAAATAGGAATCAGTGATTTTGAAAAACAGAAAACTACGAGCACATATATGAACGGGATTTGGTAACCGTTTATGGAGCAAACGATATGAAAAAGGATCAACTATCAAATAGCATTATATCGGGCATCCAGCGTTCGTGGAGCGCCACTGGGCCCTGTCCTCCCCGGCCTCTCCCTCGTCGTGGGAATGGACGCTCACTTGCCACAGGAAATAGTCATGCACGTTGGGGATCCTCTGCGGGAACTCTGCCTCACTGCATAAAAGAGATTAATCGAGTGTTTTACCATTCAGGTATATATACGTAAAAGGTAAAACACACTCACACATATATTGAATAACGGCACATCATAAACCTTTTTAAACTAGATATTAAAGTTTAGTAAAATAAAAGAATGCCATTACCCTTTCGTTATATTTTTGCAAGTCCATTTTCAAAAATGTTTAGAATGCTTTGATGTATTCAACTATGGAAACGCCGGTCAAAACTGATGTGATGTGATAAAAGATAATTTAATGACCTGCTTTGGGGACGCATTTCCCTGATATGTAATTGCATTTATCGTTTCATGATTTCCACGCTTTTTTTGACTGAATAGATGAAACAGACTTCTTTGGTGGAAGAGGAATTCGCTAAATCAACGGAATTATCACGTCCGTCACTTCACCTTTTTTCATTTCAGTGTCTGCCACGTCAGACGCAATGGTCAACGAAAGGACTTGCAAAATTTCACTTCCCTGTAAAGTTAGGTTAGGTTACAGTTTCCAAAGATTAGATATTATTTTACAGGTTTATCTTCTAGTTCTTCTTCTAGTCGGGAAATCAATATATGTATAGTCGCTTTGCATTTCCACTTGATTACTGTTTCTAAGGCGTATTATGTTTCTATATTACAGTTTTTTTCGGTCTGCATGAGAAATGCGTGACATTCACAATTCGAATAGTGAATGTTCGAGTGTTTTTCTCAGTCGATACAGTTGAGAATCGTTATTTCATATGCAGTAATTAATCTTAATTAAGTATTCACGTACTCCATCACGCTATTTTATTGTGTTCTGAAATAATCAAGGCTGTATCACGTATTTATTTTGTTTATTAAGCAGTATTCTATCAGGCAGGGAAGTAATGCATAATTCACTGAGCATCTCTCCTAAGAGTGAGACCAACGTTCCTGGAGCGCCACTGGGCCCTGTCCTCCCCGGCCTCTCCCTCGTCGTGGGAATGGACGCTCACTTGCCACAGGAAATAGTCATGCACGTTGGGGATCCTCTGCCGGAGCTCTATCACGGATGAGCGCCAAGATCGCCAGTAAGGCGCAGGAACAGGACCACGAAGACACGACTCCAGACGAAGGCAGTCACGAGTCAGTAGCAGAATGTAACTGATCCAGCAGGTGACCAGTCGTAAGAAGGGACGTACGAGACGGTACGATAGCCTGTCTTACAGAGGCCCTGCCAGATTCCACGGCACTGTAGTAAACCTTCTCGACTAAGTGCAGCTTCTGAGAGAGGTGTTCCCTAGCCATCTTGGCCACTGTCACCTTCTGGAAACTCTTAAGCAGAATCTGAGCAATTTCAGCGGGATGTCGAGCAACTTCCTCGTCAAACGCAGTGAAGTTACAGCTGGACAATGTACCTTCATCCATTCTGGCGATATGTTGTTGTATTATGTTTCAATTCCAATGAACTTGTGACTCGGCTTCAGCGGTTGGAGGGCTATATAAGAGAGGCGAGGTCAGATATGAAGTAAATATGCTATGGAAACTACGAATAATTCCTGAATCAACTGAATAGGACTGAAATAGTCTGTCAGAAGCAGTTGAAAATCATAACACGGAAAGCATTAAAATAGTCCCATGATATGAGGAAAGTGGGTCACAAGATATAACAGACCGTTAGATTTTTAGGTATCACTCAACTTCTTAATATTAACATCTACATAAATGGATTTTGATACTATACATATACATATATATTGTTTATTTCAACATACGTGTATAAAAGTATTCCCATACATTTGTAGTTGCTTAACAGTAAGAAATGCGGGGTATTGATAAACATGATTTACAGGAAAATAGATGAGTTGCATCCATTCGCAGAGCTACATTAAAACATCAGGCAAAATTCATATACTGTTGCACAGTAACATATTCTGTGTATGATATACCGTTATGTGTTTTCTATTTAGCACACACAGTAACAGTAAGAAATGTGAGGTATTAGTAAATTTGATTTACAGAAAAATGCAAATTATTTACAAAAGAATCGCATCCTTTTGAAAAGCTATATATGAAGTATTAAAATATGCATATATAATAAATATATGTATATATACCTATATGTATGTGTATATATGGATATATACATATATGTATGTGTATATATGTATATATACATATATGTATGTGTATATATGTATATATACATATATGTATGTGTATATATGTATATATACATATATGTATGTGTATATATGTATATATACATATATGTATGTGTATATATGTATATATACATATATGTATGTGTATATATGTATATATACATATATGTATGTGTATATATGTATATATACATATATGTCTGTGTATATATGTATATATATACATATATGTATGTGTATATATGTATATATATACATATATGTATGTGTATATATGTATATATACATATATGTATGTGTATATATGTATATATACATATATGTATGTGTATATATGTATGTATATATATGTATATATACATATATGTGTATATAATGTATATATATATATGTATATATACATATATGTATTTATATATATATACGTATATACATGTATATGTATGCATGTATATATGTATGCATGTATATATGTATGCATGTATATATGTATGCATGTATATATGTATATGTATGCATGTATATATGTATATGTATGCATGTATATATGTATATGTGTGCATGTATATATGCCTATGTATGTGTATATGTCTATGTATGTGTATGTATGTATATATATTTGTATATGTATGTTCATTATATGTATATACCCGTATATGTATATACATGTATATATATGTATATATATATATATATATATATATATATATATATGTATATACATATATAAGTATATATGCGTACTTATGTGCATATGCTCTAACAAAGCATTCAAGAGATTGCATATGTACGATGACCTTCGGCCATTTACAGTCACCGTGACCTGACCTCGCCTCTCCTATATAACCATCCAACCGCTAAAGTTGAGTCACAAGTTCATTGTAATTGAAACATAATACAGCAACATATCGCCAGAATGGATGAAGGTACATTGTCCAGCTGTAACTTCACTGCGTTTGACGAGGAGGTTGCTCGACATCCCGCTGAAATTGCTCAGCTTCTGCTTAAGAGTTTCCAGAAAGTGACAGCGGCCAAGATGGCCAGGGAACACCTCTCTCAGAAGCTCCACTTAGTCGAGAAGGTTTACTACAGTGCCGTGGACCTTGGCAGAGCCTCCGTCAGACAGGCTATAGCACCGTCTCTTACGTCCCTGCTTACGACTGGTCACCTGCTGGATCGCTACATTCTGCTGCTGACTCGCGACTGCCTTCGTCTGGAGTCGTGTCTTCGTGGTCCTGTTCCTGCGCCTTACTGGCGATCTTGGCGCTCATCCGTGATAGAGCTCCGGCAGAGGATCCCCAACGTGCATGACTATTTCCTGTGGCAAGTGAGCGTCCATTCCCACGACGAGGGAGAGGCCGGGGGTGACAGGGCCCAGTGGCGCTCCAGGAACGTTGGTCTCACTCTTAGGAGAGATGCTCAGTGAATTCCGAAATGCTTATATTGTACATACTGTTAAATAAACAAATTCATTATATGATACATTTTCATTTGATAAGCAATTCTGTCCCCTTTATTACCTCAGAACACACTATAACATATGTAGTTCGCGAATCGCTAGTATTTAGGCTCTTTTATTCGGTATGGTTATTTTCAGGACTTTGTAAATATTTCAAAATTCAAAT
>NC_051428.1:28960055-28980958 GCF_015228065.2 Penaeus monodon | reverse complement strand
GGAGCCGTGCAATGTTCACCAGGAGAGGTAGGGCCGGGGAGGCAGGGCCCAGTGGCTCCAACGTGTTCTCTTAGGAGAGATGCTCAGTGACTCCACAGTCATGTATATACTTTACATACTATTTAATAAAAAAAATCACTATATGATACATTATTTTCATTGAATAAGCTCTTTATTACTCCAGAACACATTTAAAAAATAATTTGCACGTTGATACGTACCTTTGTAAATATTCTTATTCACTTAAATTCTTACAAAACTATGTGGTCTAATCGTGTAAAAACGTGGTTTAGTGCTTTACTTGAGAATGGGCACAAGAGCCACATTCCTTCGGTCGTAGGAGAGCTCATGGCTAGGAGTGGTGATGTCACAGGTCCAAGGAGTTTGGGCTGCAAGGACGGTGCCTTTGAGTCGAGTGGGGCTCGCATCACAGGAGGCGAAGTGGTAGATCAACTAATGTAATGAGTACTGCGAAATAATGAATTTGTATAATGCTAGACATATTAAATACAGACCAGTTGCGATTGTCATTTTACATGATCAGTCTCGTTTTTTTCTACGTCAACTGCAAGTCTTGATAAGTTGATAAAAAAAAGGCGATAAAATTTACGTGTTCCAGGCAGTCCACATTAACTAAATTATATTTGGACTTATTCACCTGATACTGGATACAATTTCTTCAGTTTTGAGCAGTAGATATTTACTTCTAGTCTAAAAAAGAAATCCATTAGATTTTATTTAACTAATTTCTGGCATTACATATAAAAAGGAAGATAATGTACCGAGAAAGTGACATGAAAACAAAATTAGGATCCAGGTTAGAATGGCGGGCTATGAGGTGGGAGAAAGTGGCTTGTCAATCTTAAACGTATCGAAGGAGTGAAGTCTTGAGAAGTCGGTCGTATTCAAGGCCAGAGCCATGGCAGCATTACCTGCGCCAATGGTTTTCAAATCTTTTCAGGTATACTTTTTGCATATTCAAATTTTCGTTAGAATCCACATTCACTCCTAGTCATGTATATACTGTACATACTGCTGAATACACATAAATGCACATTTATGTATATATATGCACACATACATCTCTGTGTATATATATGCACACATATATATATATATATATATATATATATATATATATATATATATATATATATATATATGCACACATACATCTATGTATATATATATGCACACATACATCTATGTATATATATATGCACACATACGTCTATGTATATATATATGCACACATACATCTATGTATATAAGTTTACCTTCCATATATACATATATATGTATATTCCCCTTAGTATCATTGCGTTTTGCCGAATATGGTGCTGTAAATTACCGTCTATTTAATTTCAAATGCAATTCGGGCTCGTAAAAGTTTTTTTCGTATCAGGCTTTTTGCATTTTTGTGAATGTGGCGTCGGAAAGCTAGGTAAATAAAAAAAAAATTATAATTCGTATTTGTCATTGTTGGAATTGTATTTTTTAGCCGACCTTTGCATCTTTAAGACAGATCCGTGATAACAATTGTTTAGAACGGAACTAAGGTCTAGGTAATTGTTGGTGGAAACCGTTTGCATATCTCATAGCTACCTACCCACCTTATATATCTCATAGCTACCTACCCACCTTATATATCTCATAGCTATTCACCTAGCTTATATCTCATAGCTACCTACCTACCTTATATATATATATATATATATATATATATATATATATATATATATATATATACATACATACATATATATATATATATATATATATATATATATATATATATATATATATAATATATATATAATATATATATATATATCATAGCTATCTACCTACCTTAGAATCCACATTCACTCCTTGTCATGTATATACTGTACACACTGCTGAATACATATAAATGCACTATATGATATATTTTCATTTAATAAACACTTCTGTCGCGAATATATATATGTGTATATATTTATATATATATATATATATATATATATATATATATATATATATATATATATATATATATATATATATATATATTCTTAATGCTCAGCGCACTGTGGGCTATGAATGAATTTCAAACTGTATATAGCTAAGTGATGTAAGCTATGTAAGAATATTTGAAAACCTTGAAAAGCAGCAGCATAAATATCTTAAAACTATTCCTGAATCTAATTTAAATCATCCTTGAATATTTACGTATTGTACTTTATAAACTGCAACTTGATCCTGAATTGACTTAATGGAACTGAAGTAAGTTTTGGATGTAAGGAGACACTTTCAGATTGCAGGCGATGTATACCTAAGCATGAGATATTTTTCATGGCTGTCTTTACACTTGCTGATTGCACGCTTGGGTATCGTGGGTGAGAAAGAGAATCAGTTGTAAAGTAGTAGCGATGTTCGTCAGATGGGTGACCGACAGCTATAATCAGTCTGTTGATTCAGTGAATTGATCTTCCATGAACGGACTGTTTCCTCCAGTCTGTGAGAAGCAATTAAATCTTAATATGGAAACCATTAAAACGGTTCCATGATATCAGAAAATTGTGTTTCCAGAATATTTTTCAGATATTTTCTGTAATCACTCCAATTTCTTAATATAAGATTTGCATAAAATTGTCTTGATGGGATTTCCATGGTATTGCACACAACACTTTTTCTTTTTTAAACCGTGCTGTGTAACATATATAATTAAGAAGTGACAACCCACAAACACCACTTCGCCTAAAAAGATTTAGTATCTGATGAGATATACAATACTTTAAAACAGCATTAGGTTTGATTAGTCCTTAATTTATAAAACGAATGACTATGTAAGTACATATATATTGTTTATTTATTTGAACATTGATGTCTAAAAGTGTCCCCGTTGTTACATAACGTAAGAATGCGAGTTATTAACAAATATGGTTTACGTGAAATTTAAGAATCGCATCCATTCGGAACTACAGATAAGTATTGCAACAAAGTTATATAGAGTAAATATATATGATTATATAGATATATTATATAGTATTTAATTAAAAAAAAATAAAATTAAAAAAATTAATATATATATTATATAATGTTATATATATGTATCACACGCGCACACAACACACACACACACACACACACAGTATATATATTATATATATATATATTATATATATATATATATATATATATATATAATATACTATATATTTTATAACTAACTTCCTCCAAACATACAAAATAAAGATATTGCATTTGTTGATGACCTTCGGTTCGGCCATTTACAGTTCCCGTGACCGACCTCGCCTCTCCTATATAACCGCGCACAGGTTCTTGTATTGAGACATAATATACATATCGCCAGAATGGATGAGGTACATTGTTCAGCTGTACCCTTCACTGTGTTTGACGAGAAGCTTGCTCGACATCCCGCTGAAATTTGTCAGCGTTTGTTTCCAGAAATACCAGCAGCCAAGATGGCAGGGAACATCTTTACAGAAGCCTCCATTTAGTCGAAAAGGTGTTCTACGCGCCGTAACCTTGCAGAGCTTCGGTCGACAGGCTATGGTACCGTTTGTTAACGTCCCTGCTTACGCTGGTCCCTGCTGGATCGCTACATCTGCTGACAGACTTCGTGACTGGCCTTCGTTTTTGAGTCGTGGAGAGATACTCTCTGAATCCACATTGATTCCTTGTACATACTGTTTAATAAAGAAAAGCACCATATGATAAATTTTCATATAAGAAGGCGGTTCTGACCCGAATATATATATATATATATATATATAATATTATATATACTATATATCTATATATTAGTATATATATATAGTCTATATATATATTATATATATATATATATATGTTGGTGTGGTGTGTTGATGTTTTGGTGTGTTGTGTGTTGTAATTATGCAAGCTAAATAATACGTCCAGTAAACAGTTTCAAATATAGGCGTTGTACGGTATATTTATTAAGTATGGAAATGTTCTGTAGCCTTAACGAATACATCGTCCATTAAACAAGTGTATTTCGGTCTGTCAAATCATAAATCAAAGTGAGGAATCGTAGCAGACATATAGAAAAAAAACCTTCCCTCTCAGAATTATAATTCCATACGTTATATTTTTAATGAAATTGAGCTTGTGTCCAGATAACGAGCTTACATCCTTGATATATTTTTTCCGGGTAGCTCACTGCAATTTGCTGATAAGTTATCTTGCCATCTTGCATAGCCCTCTCCGCCTCTCGGTCGATGCCATATAACGTCACTTTTGTTTTTGTTTTGTGAATAAAAACACAACGTATGTCGGTACAACGTGGCGATATTGGGGTTTTTGAAATAATTATTTCTTGGTTTTTTGAGTTTATATAAATTGCTGATATCTCTTTATTCTTATATTAAATGCGGTTTTGTGTTATATAAATGCGTTAATCTTTTTTTAATTCTTTATAATGCTGTTATCTTTTTATCTTTATAAATGCTGTTATCTTTTTATTCTTGTTATAAAATGCTGTATCTTTTATCTTTTATAAATGCGGTTATCATTTTTATTCTTTATACTGCTGTTTATCTCTTGTTTTATTGTTCGTTTTCCACCTCTAAAATTTGGTAGATTCTATGATTATTTTCGTTGAGTTCTATAGTCTACTTGTAATTATGAACCTGTACATGTTCTTAGTATGTGTGGCATGTAGCAAATGCAATTCACAAAGCGCTCTTATATTAAATTTATTTTACATATGCTATCTAATGTCAAAGGGAGATTGATAATTCAAGGAGATTGATAATTTCAGTCACAGCTATTCTTATGAGGAATGACCGGGTAACAAAGTTGTTTTGTCAACAAAAAAATAATTGATTAAGTCACTGAAAAAAAAAACATTTCTTATTTGTGAAATAAAACTTTCGTTGAATTATTCGTTTATTTCTCCTAAAGAAAAATCGTGATAAGGAAAACCCAAAAAATTTCAGAAACGCCAATGTTTTTTTTGAATATTTTTTCCCCCCGCAAGCGTCTCTTTTTTCCTTTTGAATTTGACTGGGACCACGTCTATTCAAATGAAAATGAATCTTGTCTAAAGAACATTTATGGAAAAGGGATATCATTAAATCTTTGTTCCCAGTACGGGCGACGATTTGAAATTTAAAAACCCGATCCCTCAATCGAGACGTGTGTCTGCATTGCTGAAAAATGGATACTATTTGTACTTCATGCTTTTTGTCCAAGTTATTCCTGATATTTCTTAGTATACGATATCTTTTAAAAAATCATTTAAATAGTCGAAACGTATTAAGAAAACTAAGAACCCTTTATGCCCTTTTGACTTTTATCAGCGGCCTGACCCAATATATAACCTTCGACCCCCAAACTTAATCACGGGTACTTTAATGAAGCGTTAACTTGTCAGCAGCATATCGTAAAAATGGATAAAGGGGTACGTTGACAAATTTGTAACTTACTGCGTTTAACGAGAATTGCTCGAACCCCGCTAAAAATTGCTCATTCTTTTTAAGATTTTCCATAAGGGGGACAGCAGCCAAGAGGCCCAAGGAACACCTCTCTAAGAAGCCCACTTATCGAGAAGGTTTTTACAGCGCCGTAGATGTGCCCGAGCCTCCGCAGGCGGGCCATAGTACCGTCTTTTACGTCCCCCGCTTACGACTGGTCACCTGCTAGATCGTTTACTTTCTGTGCTGACTGCGACTGCCCTTCGTCGGGAGTTTTCTTCTGGTCCTTTCTCGCCTTTTTTCGAGGGGGTAATCCCCGTGATAATTCCGTCAAAATCCCCAATTTGAGTATTTTCCCTTGGAAGGAGGCCATTCCCACGAGGGGGGGGCCGGGGAGGGGACAGGGCCCGTGGCGTCCGGAACTTGGTCCCCCTTAGGAAAATTCGTATCCACATTGACCCCTTGTACAAATATTTTTTAAATAAAAAAAATTCCCAATAACATTTAATTACTTGACGTTTTCACCGATATGGATAAATTTTTTCATTTTGAGCAGTAGATATTTATTTAGTCTAAAACGGAATCTATTACATTTTTTTAACTAATTTTGACATTACATATGAAAAGGAAAATAATTACCGGGGAAAATGACAAACTGAGATCAAAATTGTTTTCCCGGGAGAAAGGCGGGCTTGAGGGGGAGGAATGGGTTTTCAATCTTCAAAGTACAAAGGGTAGGCTTGAAAAGTCGATCGGTTCAAAGGGCCAGAACCCCCCAAAGCAGCCCAAGGAGCATTTCCGTGGGAGTGGTTTTCAAACCTTTTTTGACCCCGGTATCTTTTGGCATATCCCAAGTTTTGTGGCCTACCCCTTATAAAATTTTTTAAATGTAAAAGAATCACTGAAAACATAAAACATAAAAGTTTTTTTCCCCTCTCTTAATAAATATATATTATTTCCTCTCTCTATATAAAAATATATTACTTCCTCTCTTCTCTTTTTTTTAAAAATTTTATATATATAGATAATAATATTTTATTATATATTTATTTTTAAGAATATATATATAATATAAGGAAGATAATATATATTTTTAAAGTTTTGTATAGCATTTATTTTACATATATAAAACACAAAGTTTATATGAAAATACTGTTTAAAATTGAAAAATGCCCAATAATTTAATTTTTTTTGTTTGGGCACACCAATAAATACAATAATATTTATTTAAATATATTTTTAAAAATTATTGTGTATAATTTAAAACATATATTTTATATATTTTTACTCCCCTTTCTACCCCAAAAACAGGTAAGCCTCTTTTCCCGGGTGTAACATGAAATCCCAAAAAACCAAGAAAGGTCCCCGAAAAAAGGAGGGAAAAAGCAATCGGGAAAGGGGGACAAATAAACAAAAAAAAGTCTTTTTATTTAAAACAATTATTTATACATTTTCTATAAACAATAAGGGGGAAACCGCCTGTCCCACCACGATACAGCTTATAAAAAGGCAAAACAAAGTTTAAGGCACAAAACACACACGGGGCCCCACAGGGGGACCCCAAGCGCCCTCTTTCGTTTTCCCCTTTTCACAGATTTTGTCGTTTTTGCCCAGGGGACCCATGTTAACGCCCCCAGGGCACCTTTTTAGTAAACAAAAGGGGTTTTCCAACAGAACAAAGCCCCTGGCTGCTAATCCCCTAAATTTGTATTTTTTCCCTTTTAGTACCATTTCATTTTGCCGTTATGTCGATGTAATTACCGTTATTGATTTCATATGCAATTTCCCGGGTTCGTATTTTTTATCAGCCTTTTTATATTTATGGGGTTTTGGGGTTTATAAAGATAGGCAAATGAAAAAAACGTATTTTTCTTTTTTGAAATTTTTTGGGTTTTTTTTTATTATATTCATTTTGGTGGGCCTTTGCATCTTCAAGAAAAGATCCCTATAACAATTATTTTTAAAAAGGAACTAAGGGAAAATGTGGGAAGTAATTTTTTGGGGAAAAAACCCTTTTCATATCTTATAGCATCCCCACCCCTTTTAAAATATTCATAGCTATCCCTACCCTTTCATATGTTCATATTCTACCTACCTTATATATTCCCCTAGCTATCTTTCCTACCTTTTATTATCTCTAGCTATCTACCTAAACTTATATATATCTCATAGCTATCTGCCACCTTTATATATATCTCACATCATAATGAAAAAAGGAAATTTCCCCCAAATTGCCATTTCTGTGGTTTTACGAGAAAATTTTTCAGAATCTGCTGAAGTTAGTTAGCCATTGCTTTAGTTTCCAAAGGGGACAGCACAACAGGCCGGAGGGCAAACAGCTAAAATGGCCCGGTCACACCTCACTGCTTATTGGAAAATAGATATATAAAGGTATTCCCTTTCATTTGTGGTTTTTAATAGTTAAATTGTTGTGTTAAAAAAATATGAGTATTAAAAAATATTAAAAAACGCTCGAGCACAAGGTATATTATAATATATATATAAATATATAAAATATATATATATATATATAAATGAAATTGGGTTTACCCATTCGAAAGCGATAGATAAATTTTCAAACTTTAAAAAAAAATTTGCTTTCTGTTGCCCCAAAAATTATTTCTATATTAGTACGCCGTTAGTGTTTACTATTTACGTATGTGTAATATACATACATGTATATTGTATATCCTCTAACAAAAAACAAATATTCTTTGTATGAGCCTTCGGCCTTTACGCCCACCGTGACTGACTTCGTTCTCTTATATAACCTCCAACCGCTAAAGTGGGGCCCATTGTAACTGTAAATTTTCATTATAAAAAAAACAAATACAGTAAATAGCCAAATGGGAGGTACTTGTCCAGTTTAAACTTCATTTTTTTTTGACGACAATTTGCTCACATCCCGCTAAAATTGCTAAACTTCTGCTTAAGATTTCCAAAAGTGACAGTAGCCAAGAGGCTAGGAACCCTCTTCGCACCCCACTTAGTCGAAAGGGTTTACTACCGCCGTAGACTGTCCCAGAGCCTCCGTCGGCAGCTTTACCGTCTCTAGTCCCTGTTTCGACGGGTTACCTGCTATCCACATTCTTTTGCGACCTGACTCCCTTCGCTGAGTCGTGTCTTCGTGCCCTTTTCCCTGCCCTTACGGGCGATTTTGGGCCTCATCCTGACAACCCCGGCGGGGACCCCCAACGTGCATGACTATTTCCTGTGGCAGGGTTTCCATTTCCCGACGGGGGAGACGGGGGGGACGGGCCCAGGGGCGCTCCAGGAACTTGTCTCACTCTTGGAGAGTGCTCAGTAATCCAATTGATTCCTTTCTTTATTTCTGAAACTACTGTTTAATAAACAAAATCACGATGATACTTTTTCATTTATATGCCTTTATTACCTCAAACACCTGCCCTGGGCTTGACTATTTCCTTGGCAAGTAGCTCCTTTTCCACGCAGGGGGGCCCGGGGGAGACAGGGCCCAGTGGCTCCCGAACTTTGGGTCCACTCTTAGGATGAATCTACATTGATTCCCTATTTTAGTAATACTGTAAAAATTTTTTAAATAAAAAAAATCCCCAATTGAAAAATTTCATAAAACCCTTTCTGCCCCAATATATAAATATATAACATACAATTTGGGGATAGATTTTAAGTGTATTTATTTAGTTTTTCTAAGTATATTTTTTAAGGGAATAAAAAATTTGGGAAGGGGAAAACTGTAAGTCCACTTTAAACTAGTTTATATTTTTCGAGCTTTTGGGGTTTTCCCCTGATAGGGATAAAAATTTTTTTCTTTTTCGACATTAGAAAATTTACTTTGTCAAAAACAAATCTATTGTTTTTTTTTTGTAAATTAAATTTCTGGCTTTACCAAAAAGGGGAAGATACGGAAATGACATAGACTGAAAAAAAATTATTTCCGGGTTAAAAAGCGGCTGAGGGGGGAAAAAGTGGCTTTCAATCTTCATGTATCAAAGGGTGTGACCCCTTAAAAAGTCGATCGCTTTAAAGGACCAAACCCCCCAACGCAGCCTGGGGTGCCTTACCGTCCCAAAGGGTTTTTTAAAACCTTTTCAGACCATTTATTTTTTGGCATATCCAAAATTTTTGTGCCCACCCCCCTTCTTTTTTGGGTGGGATAATAGAATCAGGAAAAATTAAAAGTATTTAAACATCATTTCCTTCTCTTTTTCTCTTCTCTCTCTCTCTCTCTCTCTCTTCTATATTATATATATATATATATAATTATATTTTGTATATATATACACAAATATTTTGTTTACATATATATATAAATATATATATATATATATATATATATATATTAAATTAAAAATCCAATATCATGCATTTTTCCTTCTATAATGGTAGATAATTGAATCCCTGGAAAAAAAAAATATTAAAAAATTTTTTCTCCTCCCCTCTCTTTATATTATATAAAATATATTATTATTATATATATAAAAAATATATATATTATAATATACTTTTTAATGATTTTCATCTGATTCTATTATCCTCACCATAATAGAAAAGGGGGTGGGCCCGAAAATTTGGGTATGCCAAAAGTTAACGTGGTCTGAAAAGGTTTTAAAACCATTGGCACAGGGAAAGGGCCCTTTGGCGCTTGGGGGTTCTGGGCCTTGAACGCGTCGACTTTTTAAGGCCTCACCCTTCGATACATTGAAGATTGACAAGCCACTTTCTCCCCCTCTATATATTTATAATATAATTATATATATTATATATTAATTATATAATATATATATTAAATTATAAAATAAAGCATAAATTAAAAAAATTTATATGTTAATTATATAATATATAATATATTTAATAAATTATATATTTAAATATGCTATATACAAAAGAATATATTGAAAAAGAATTGATTCCCCTTCTAAAACCATAAAAGGGAAAATTTAATCATTTAAAAAACAAAGCTTTCTGTTACCCATCATAATAATCTAATTTAGTATGCCCTTTTGTTTTTCTATTTACGTGTGTGGTGTTCACATACTAATGTTGTACATCCCCTAACAAAGAACAAGGTATTTTTTTCATTTGTAGATACCTTTTGGGCCCTTTGCAGTCCTTAAACCCCGCTTCGTCTCTCTACCTAACCCTCCAAACCCCTAAATCGAGCATTACTGTAAAGGGCATTTAAAATGAAATAATCGCAACTTCGCCCGAAGGATGAAGGGGACATTTTCCCGCTGTAAATTTTACTGTGTTTACGAGAAACTTGCTCACCCCGCGAAAATTTCTCAACTTCTGCTTAAGAGTTTCCAGAAGGTGACAGCAGCCAAGAGGCTAGGGAAGCCCTCTCAGAAACTCACTTAGTCGAGAAGGTTTACTACAGCCCCGTAACTGGCCAGAGCCCCCCGTCAGGGGGCTTGTCCCTCTCTTACGTCCCCGCTTCGACTGGTCACCCGCTGGATCGCTACATTTTACTGCTGACTCGGACGCCCTTTGTCTGGAGTCGTGTCTTTGTGGTCCTGTTCCTGCCCTTACTGGCGATCTTGGGGCTCATCCCCGGGAAAACTCCCGGGAGAGGATCCCCCCCCGGGATACTTTTCCTGTGGAAATGAGCGCCATTTCCCCGACGAGGGTGGGCCCGGGGGGGACAGGGGCCCCTGGTGCTCCCGAACGTTGTTCACTCTTAGAAGTGAACTACTTGATTTCTAGTTATGATAACGTACAACTGTTTAAAAAAGAAATCACCAATATAAATTTTCTTTAAAAAGGCTTTGACCCGAATTTGTACAATATTAAGCTATTGTGTGTGCGTGGATAGCATTGTAAGCTTAATATACTTTTAGTGTTACTAAGTATATCTATTAAGGAGAAGGCGAACATATTTGGTCTTAACGAATTCATCGTCCGTTAACAGAGTGTGTTTCGGTCTGTCAAATAATAAATCAATATAAGGAATCGCAGCAGACATTTGGTATAGAAATTGTTCAGAAATCGTAATTCTAGTTATTTTTTAATGAAATTGAGCTTGTGTCCAGATAACGAACTTACATCATTGATATAATTTTTTTCGAGCAAGCTCACTGCAAATTTTCTATAAATTATCTTTCTCTTTCTAGCCTCCCCCTCTCTCGTACATTAACGTCCCCCTTTTTTAACTTTTGTTTTTTTGTGTAAAAAAAAACGATGTACTGTACAAAGTGGGATATTGGGGCTTTAAAAAATTATTCTTGGTTTGAGTTTTATAAAACTGATATTCTAAAATTCTGCGAGATGAAATTTCGGCCAACGACCGGTAGACTAAGTTGATTTTGTCACACAAAGAATAGATTGAATTAAGTCACTGTCAAAAAAAGCTTTTGTTGATCTTGTGAAATCACCATCTACTTTGTTCATGTTGTCCTAAATGAAAAATCGTGATAAGGAAACTTAAACACTTCTCCAGAATACACTAGTTTTTTTTCGTGTAAACGCAAAGTTTTCTTTTTTAATTTTTCCAACCCAAAACGTCTCTTTTTTCTTTAAATTAAATGCACTCGTTTTTTAAAATAAACTGAATTTTGTCTAATATCATTTGACGAATAATGATATGTTTAAAAATCATTGATTTCCCCTTGACACAGGATGACTTGAAATTTGAAGTATCCAGATCCCTCAATTGAGAAGTGTCTGCAGATGTATTACATGTAAAGGGATACATATTATGTATCTGTACATCCATTTGTCCGATGTTATATCCTTAATGTAAATTATTAATAATAGATCGAAAAATGTTTTAGTAAAAATTTTCCCTAATTACAACTGACTGATGCCTTGATGCCCTTTTGACTTTAGTCGCGTGCCCTGACTGGGCTCACATATATAATCACGTAAAATCAAGGTACTTTGAAAGTAAAACGTTATCCGAACACTCAATTTTAAAAATGGATGAAGTATTGCAACGTAACTTTACTCGTTGACGAGAAAGGGTTTCCGAATCCCGCTGAAATTGCCACTTCTCTTAAAGTTTTTAAAGTACAGACCCAAAAGGGGAGATAAAACCTCTTCAGGAAATCTATTTCGAGAAAGGGTTTTTACGCGTCGTAGACTGTGTCAAGAGCTTCCGTCAAGCAGGTTACCGTCTCTCACGTTCGACTAGTTACCTGCTGGATCGCTATATTCCCCCGACTCGGACTGCCTTCTTTTGGGTGTGGTCCTGTTCCTGCGCCTTTTGGGGGATCGTGGAATCGTCCGTGATAGAGCCCCCAAGGATCCCCAATGATCCTTTTTCCGGGGCCCCCATGGAAAAAGGGTTAAAAAAAAGTTTTTTTTTTTTTTTTTAAAGTAATTGCTACGCCCATGCTTAGACGAAAAACAGGTTTAATAGGAAAAAAAGAAAAATCGAGTATTTACTTTATAAAAAAATATATAACTTAAAGTAAAAAGCACTCATCGTGACGAAAGATGAAATAGAGAAATGGTTTTTGGGACCAAAAAAAAAATTTTTTTTTGGTGTACAATATTTAAGTATGTAACACAGTAACTTAATTACTGCAATTTTAAAATTTGATTTTCGTATCAGGCTATTTAATGAGAAATTCAATTTTCATTATGACGTTAAAAAAATTAATTTTTCACAATTAACTTTATCCTTTAAAAACCCCAATTTGTTTTTCTTTCCGCTATTCCCCTCGTAATGCAATAAACTAAACTCAAAACCCAAAAAATAAAAAGATTCTCATTTTTCTTTTTTTTTAAAGTTTGTACACTGGATCACATAAATGAAATGCTCATTCGCTCGCCGAGAGCGGGAGGTTTAAAGATTAAGATAACTTTCAGCTAAATGCAGTCAGCTTTTCGGAGAACACATGATGGCATTTTCTGTATTTTCCCCGTATTATTTGTTCAAAAATGGGTTAGTGATTTTGAAAAAAAGAAAACTCGAGCACAATATAACGGGATTTGGTAACCGTTTTTGGAGAAAAGATTGAAAAAGGGTCAAATATAAATAGCATTATTTGGGGTCCAGCTTTTGTGGAGCGCCACTGGGGCCCCGTCCCCCCCGGGGCCCCTCCCTGGTCGTGGGGAAAGGGGCGCCACTTGCCCAGGAAAATAGTCCCTGCACGTTGGGGATCCCCTGCCGAACTCGCCCCCAGGCATAAAAGAATTAACGAGGTTTTTACATTCAGGATATATACCCGAAAGGGAAAAAAACCCCACACATTCACACTATATTGAATAACGCACCATAACCCTTTTTAAAACGATATTAAAAGTTTATAAAAAAAGAATCCCTTTTTCCCTTTGTTATATTTTTGAAAGTCTATTTTAAAAAATGTTAGAATGTTTTGATGTATTCAACTAGGGAAAAACCCTCAAAACTGAAAACCCTGATTGATAAAAGAAAATTTATGACCTTTTTTGGGGGGACGCATTTCCCTGTATGTAATTGCTTTAGTTTTCATGATTTCCACGTTTTTTTTGCTAAATAAAACAACTTTTTTGGTAGAAAGGGGAATTCGCAAAAATAAACGAATTTATCACGCCTCATTTCATCTTTTTTTTTTTCGTGTCTCCCCGCAGACGCAATGGAAAACGAAAACTTGAAAATTTTCACTTCCTTAAAGTTGGGTTGGGTTACAGTTTAAAAAGTTTAATATTATTTTACATTTTTTTTTTTTTTTTTTTTCTAGTGGAAAGCAATATATGTATATCGTTTTTGTTTTTCCACTTATTACTTTTTAAAGGGTTTTATATTTTATTTTACGCTTTTTTGGGTCTGCAAGAAACGGACATTCGCATTCGAATATGTTTTCGAGTGTTTTTCTCATCGATCATTTAATCTTTTGGGAAATCGTTATTTCAATTAAAATTAAATTTTTTAATTAAGTATTCACGTCTCCATCACGTTTTTATTGGTTCGAAATAATCAATATATTTATTTTGTTTATTTAACAGTATTCTATCGACAGGGAATAATGATAACTCCTGAGCATCTCTCCTAAGAGTAACCACTTCGTGGAGCGCCACTGGGCCCTGTCCCCCCCGGGCCCCTCCCTCGTGTGGGAAGGACCTCACTTTCCAAGGAAATATCATGCACGTTGGGGGTCCCCTGCCGGACTCTTCACGGGTGAGCGCCAAGATCGCCAGTAAGGCGAGGAACAGGCCACGAAATACGACTCCAACAAAGGGATCGCGGTCGCACAAATGTAGCGATCCAGCAGTGACCAGTCGTAAAAGGGAGTAAAGGGAGTAGAAGCCTGTTTCAGAGGGGCCCGCCAATTCCCGCACTGTAAAAACCGTCCGACAAGTGCGCTTCTGAGAGAGTGTTTCCTAGCCATCTTGGCCGCTGCCCCCTTTGGGAAACCTTAAAAAAATCTGGAAAATTTCAGCGGGGGTAGCAACCTCCCCAAACGCAGTGAATTACAGCGGGAAATTCCCTTCTCCTTCTGGCGTATGTGTGTATTAAGTCTCAGTTACAAGAACTTTGACCGGCTTCACTTTTTGGGGGCTATATAAGAGAGGCGAGGCGTCATGGTGACTGTAAATCCCCAAAGGTTAAAAATGAAAATCTCTTGTTGCTTTTTTGGGGGAATTATACCAATATTACGTACTTTTTTTTTTTGGAAACCCCTTTTCAGTTATGGATCTTCGTTCAGTTTAAAAAATCCTAAACGTTAAATTTAAAAAGAGTTTTTATTTTCCCATTTCCTTTTAACCCCACTCATGGGATATGAATGAATTCAACCAAAATATAAGTCTAAGGTTTTAAAATCTTTCTCTTCTAAAAGCAGTGATGTGAATATTCAAAAAGGGGAATGAGCTAAATTTTTGTAAAAAAAAAAAAAACCTAAACCTGTTTAAAGCATTCCTTTTATTAAAATAAAAATTTTTGGAAACTGAATAATTCCCGAAACACGAAGGCTGAAAAAGTCTGTCAGAAAACAGTTGAAATCTAAAACCGGAAAACATTAAAAAACCCATGCATGAGGAAATGGGTCACAAGATATAACGCCCTTAGATTTTTAGGTTCCCAAATTCTTAAAATTAAAATCACATAAATGGATTTGATACTTACATATACAATTTTATTGTTTATTTCAAAATCTGTAAAAAGTTCCATAATTTGTTGTTTCCTAACAGTAAGAATGCGGGTATTGAAAAAATATTTTTCAGGAAAATAAAGATTGCATCCATTCGCAGGCTACATTTAACATCAGGGAAAGATTCTAATTGCCTGAATAATTCTGTGTATGATACACCGTTTGTGTTTTCTATTTTAAAACACAAACACACACCAAAAACCCAAAAAATAAAATTATATAATATATTTTATATATATAATATATATTAATGTTAAATGTGTGTGTATGTGTGTACTGTGTAAGTATGTGTTAACACCTGATAAAAAAACCCTTTTTTGTTTTTGAAAAAAAAAGGGGTATAGAAGATCTCGTAGACACTAGGAAAAAGTATGTAAAGTACAGGGTAAATGCTACATCCCTGGTGCCCTTTATGTTATTTTTCGTACCGCCGTTATCCCGATACATTATACTTGTTTCATGGCTTGACGCATTTTTTACTTCTTTTTTTACGGTAAAAATGAAAAACTAATGAAGATTGAACATGAAAAATATTCACTGAAATAGAAATGCCCAGAAATATCTGTTTTTACTGAAAAACTCGTCGAGATCTATGAAAAAGGGCTCAGTTTTTTTTGTTAGGGAAGGAATTAATGATTTGGAAAGAAGTTATTTACTATGTAATGGTTGATGGGAAATTTAAAAAAACGCTTATTAGTGATTTAAAATCTGTTTGAAGAATTGGGGAAAGTCTCTATTCCCTTCTATTGTTAAGAAAATGGCCTTTTTAATATTTACAAAGTCTAAAAACCCTAACGATAAAAGAGCCCAATATAGTCTTTGCGACTAATATAAGGGGGAAATTGTTTATCAAAAGAAAATGTTCATTATGAATTTTTTACGTATGTCAAAAAGCAGACAAAAAAACTTGCGGAAATTTACTGAGCACCTCTAAAGGAGACAAGTTTTTGGAGCGCCCTGGCCCCGTCCCCCCCCCTCTCCCCCGCGTGGGAAAGGACGCTCACTTGCCACAGGAAATAGTCATGCACGTTTGGGGGGTCCTCTGCCGAGCTCTATCACGGATGACGCCCAAAATCGCCATAAGGCGCAGGAACGGACCCGAAAACACGACCCAGACGAAGGCGTCAGAGTCAGCAGAAAGTGCGATCCAGCGGGACCATCAAAGGGGCGTAAGAGGACGTACTATACCCTTTGACGGAGCCTCTGCCAATCCACGGGGCGTAGTAAACCTTCTCGTAAGTGAAGCTTCTGAGAGAGGTATCTCTAGCCATCTTGGCTGCTTTTACCTTCTGGAAACTCTTAACAGAAGCTGGCAATTCGCGGATTCGAGCAACCTTCGTCAAAAGCAGTGGTTCGCTGGGCTGTACCTTATCCATTTTGGCATATGTTCTGTATTATGTTTTAATTACAAAACTTTGATCGACTTAGCGGTTGGGGGTTATATAGGAGAGGGGAAGTCAGGTCACGGTGACTGTAATGGTAAAGGTCTCTAATAGCAATATTTGTATGCTTTGTCAGAGCATATGCACGATTAGACATTATTTTATATATATAAAATTATATTATATATATATATATTATATTATATATATTAATTTTTAAACACATTTAAAACTTTAACGATATATACATATACGTAACATAATTAATTTTAATACATAACTTAACATACTTTTACATAAAATTTTATTTATATATATATAATATATTTATATATAATACATATAATACATGATATATACCATACATATACTTACATGTCTATAAAAATACTTACTACATATACTTACATAACATTCTTACATATACATATTACATCCTACAATACAATATCATATACATATACATATAACATACTACAAACCTCATATAAATATCATGTACATATTGTATTACTATATTTATTTCCTTTACAACATTATGATGTAACATTTGTGTATATGTATTTGTATATATAAATATATACATACAATATGTATAATGCTATATGTGTATATACTAATGTATATTAATAAAAATATTATATATATATAAAATTATTTAATTATATAATTATATAATTTACACCCCAACACACACACACACCCCACAACAAATATATAATAATATATATATATATAAATATATTATATATATTTTTAATATCTAACACACACACACACACCACAAAATTATATATAAATATATATAATTATATATTATATATATATATAAAATTATCATATATGTTTTTTTTCAACAGCCATTCACCCACTGCGGTTTGGCCCTCTCTCATTTATTATGGAGGTTTATATGGCAGTGCACCCCTTGCCTTTTTGGGATCCCCTTCAAATAAACCGGGGCTTGTGCAGGGCGGTGATTTCCCCTACGACACCTCGTTTGACTTCTCAAACGCGGGGTCTTTTCAGGGGGCAATCGAGGTGAAGTTTCCTGCCCAAGGGAAAATACTAATTTTATTATACTATTATCTATTGAAAATACACATGTGTATATAATACATGTATATATCATATTATATCATATATATATAATACATACATATATGTATATATCAGTATAACATCATAGTATTTATACACATATTTAAACATATATTGTATATAACTATAATATAATATAGATTACTATATATACATATTAACATATGCATATATAATATATTACATAATATACCCTAGCACAATACAATATACATATTTTTATATACATATCATCATCATCATTATCAAGGGGTTTAAAAGCCGAAAGGGGGATGGCCGCATCAACCCTTTGCTTTCCCGCCCCCAGGTCCCTCGGGGAAGTCTCCAGGCAGGCACACGGCCATTCTAATTTTCCCCGCGCAGGGCTCGCCCCATTCCCAATCTGCCGCCGGGCCTCCCCGGGCCCCCTCCCCCCAGGGGTTTCTCGCAAAGAGACAAACCCGATGGCGGGCGTCCACAGGGAAACAGATAGGGCCCTATAGCCTGAGTTGGCACCCCGGGTTTGAAATAAAGGTCCCATGCCAGCTCACGGTGTAAAAAGCCGGGGACACATGGTCCCCAACTATACCCCTGTTTTTCCGGGGAAGGGACTTGTTTTCAAAGGTATCAAAACAGAATCCAAGGGACTGATACGTCCCGGTTTCGCTTCCATAGAGAAAAAAGGGAGATCTAGGCCTGAAGACACACAGCTTTGGGCCTTTTGAAGTACCGACATCTCCAAAGCTTTTGTTTTCGAGTTTGGGTCTTGTTGCCAACCAATCCGTCTTTACTTCTTGGTTTACAGCCAGATATTGGACTACCTACCAAAGGGATGTAAAAATCAGTAACTTCAAAAATCCTCGCCGCAAAAATGGATTGCTGAACGGTTTTCCCCCACGCCCCCAAAATCCTGAATCTTTTTCTTTTCCAGGGACCTTTTGGGCCCAAGGGCTTTGCCTCATTGCTAAAAGCATCAAGACCGCCCCCAGGATCAAGGACTCAATAGGATAGCAAAATCATCGGCAAAGTCAGGTCTGGAAACCTGATATTGCCCCACACTGACTTGGCTATAGCTCTGCCCATTATCCTCCATACGCCTCACCCTGAATTAACAGGGGAACCACTTTACAGCACTTTCAGTCCCAGTAAAAAGGAAGCTTTTAAAACCAATATCTGGGGTTTTTCCCCTGATCTCACGCCCCAAATCACAATTATCGAAGCGCTGTATTCGGTCTATTGTGGATTTGCCAGGGAAAAATCTAGTGCTTTCTCTGAGCCTCAGGGGTGGTTGCGGTTCTTTTCAGAAAATGGGGCAAAAAATTTGTTGGATGCTGCGCGTGTAATCCAGGGTATTTGCTAAAACCCCATCAGTCCCTTTCCCCCTTCCAGGGGGGATACCATGCCCTCGCAGTCGGGGGAAAAATGTACCAACGCCAATACAGTCAGGACTGTTCGGGCCCGACCAAAATTTTCCCCCCAGCCTTTTAGCATTCTATTCCGCCCCTTATGGCGATCAGGGCAATCGTTCGTTAGAGCTCTGACAGAGGCCCCAAACGTGCTGCTATTTGCTGGGCGGGTGACGTCCTACCCACGACGGGGAGAGCCGGGGGGGACGGGGGCCCAAATGGCGCTCCAGGAACTTGGTCTCACTCTTGGGAAATATTATCGAATCCACTTTGATTCCTTTTTATGTATATACGTCATACTTTTTAAATAAAAAAAATCCCATAAAAATTTTTCAGCTTTCACTGGAGATCTTTTTTACTGCAAAACCCAAAGATTAGTTGCCGGGTAAATTTTCCAAGGTTTCCCTCCCAACTTTTTCTTTACTTGTTTTTATTTGCAAAATGATGCTAGTTTTTATACAACATTTTTTTCTTAAAAATATTTGTCAAATGGGTTAAAAAAAGGGTTTTACGTTTTGTTTAAAAAGGGGCCAAAAAAACCCAAAAACTGCCATTTTCCTTCGGCCGTATGGGTAGGCGAAGGAAAAAGATATCCAACCCAAATTTGGCTGCAAGGCGCTGTTTTTTTGGGCGGGGGGCCTCATCACAGGGGGGGAAGTGGATCAACTAATTGTGAGTCTGGGGAAACAAGCATTTGTATAACGCTCGACTATTAATACGACCAGTTATTGTCGCTTACATTTTACATTATCAGTTTCGCTTTTTTTCTGCGTCAACCGCAAGTTTTGATATGCGATCAAAAATATGCGGAAAGACTGTAAGTCCACAGTAACTAGATAATATTTATTCGAGCATTTGGGCTTATTCACCTGATACCGGATAATTTCTTTTGTTTGAGCATTTGATAATTATTCTTCTAAAAAGGAAAACTATTTCATTTTTTTTTTTTTTTCAAAACTGAAAAAATTAAAAAATATATATATCATACTTTCCCCTTCTCCTCTCTCTCCTTTTTCTCCTCTCTCTCTCTCTTATATATATAATATATATATTTATATATATATTATATTCAAACAATATTATGTATACAAATATATTATTTATATATTATATATATATTTTATTATTTATAATATATACACAAAAAATACATATTTTACCCTTCATAATATATGGTGATGATAAAGAATCACGGAAAAAATAAAATATATAAATATTATTACTCTCTCTCTCTCTCTTTATAGTTATATTAAAATATTAATATAAAAATTATATTATATATATAATATAATATATATTATATATATATAAAATTATACATTTCAAAATATAAAAATTTTTATTATTAAATATCATATTCGAAAAAAAAAATTTTATAAACGAATGATTCCCCTTCCTAAATCCCAAAAAGGAAAATTTAATCATTAAAAAAATGCTATTCTGTTACCCATAACATAATAAACTATACTTAGTATGCCGTTTGGGGGTTTGTATTTACGTGTGTGTATGTACTACATACATTATGTGTGTACATCCCCAACA
>NC_051428.1:28957757-28959955 GCF_015228065.2 Penaeus monodon | reverse complement strand
CACATATATGAACGGGTTTTGGTAACCGTTTATGGAGCAAACGATATGAAAAAGGACAACTATCAATAGCATTATAATGGGCATCCAGCGTTCGTGGAGCGCCACTGGGCCCTGTCCTCCCCGGCCTCTCCCTCGTCGTGGGAATGGACGCTCACTTGCCACAGGAAATAGTCATGCACGTTGGGGATCCTCTGCGGGAACTCTGCCTCACTGCAAAAAAGAGATTAATCGAGTGTTTTACCATTCAGGTATATATACGAAAAAGGTAAAACCACTCACACATATATTGAATAACGGCACATCATAAACCTTTTTAAACTAGATATTAAGTTTAGTAAATAAAGAATGCCATTACCCTTTCGTTATATTTTTGCAAGTCCATTTTCAAAAACGTTTAGAATGCTTTGATGTATTCAACTATGGAAACGCCGGTCAAAACTGAAATATCCGTGATGTGATAAAAGATAATTTAATGACCTGCTTTGGGGACGCATTTCCCTGATATGCAATTACATTTATCGTTTCATGATTTCCACACTTTTTTGACTGAATAGATGAAACAGACTTCTTTGGTGGAAGAGGAATTCGCTAAATCAACGGAATTATCACGTCCGTCACTTCACTTTTTTTAATTTCAGTGTCTGCCACGTCAGACGCAATGGTCAACGAAAGGACTTGCAAAATTTCACTTCCCTGTAAAGTTAGGTTAGGTTACAGTTTCCAAAGATTAGATATTATTTTACAGGTTTATCTTCTAGTTCTTCTTCTAGTCGGGAAATCAATATATGTATAGTCGCTTTGCATTTCCACTTGATTACTGTTTCTAAGGCATATTATGTTTCTATATTACAGTTTTTTTCGGTCTGCATGAGAAATGCGTGACATTCACAATTCGAATAGTGAATGTTCGAGTGTTTTTCTCAGTCGATACAGTTGAGAATCGTTATTTCATATGCAGTAATTAATCTTAATTAAGTATTCACGTACTCCATCACGCTATTTTATTGTGTTCTGAAATAATCAAGGCTGTATCACGTATTTATTTTGTTTATTAAGCAGTATTCTATCAGCAGGGAGTAATGCATAATTCACTGAGCATCTCTCCTAAGAGTGAGACCACGTTCCTGGAGCGCCACGGGGCCCTGTCCTCCCCGGCCTCTCCCTCGTCGGGGGAATGGACGCTCACTTGCCACAGGAAATAGTCATGCACGTTGGGGATCCTCTGCCGGAGCCTATCACGGATGAGCGCCAAGATCGCCAGAAAGGCGCAGGAACAGGACCACGAAGACACGACTCCAGACGAAGGCAGTCGCGAGTCAGTAGCAGAATGTAGCTGATCCAGCAGGTGACCAGTCGTAAGAAGGGACGTACGAGACGGTACGATAGCCTGTTTTACAGAGGCCCTGCCAGATTCCACGGCACTGTAGAAAACCTTCTCGACTAAGTGCAACTTCTGAGAGAGGTGTTTCCCTGGCCATCTTGGCCACTGTCACCTTCGGGAAAACTCTTAAGCAGAATCTGAGCAATTTCAGCGGGATGTCGAGCAAACTTCTCGTCAAACACAGTGAAGTTACAGCTGGACAATGTACCTTCATCCATTCTGGCGATATGTTGCTGTATTATGTTTCAATTACAATGAACTTGTGACTCGACTTCAGCGGTTGGAGGCTATATAAGAGAGGCGAGGTCAGATATGAAGTAAATATGCTATGGAAACAAACGAATAATTCCTGATCAACTGAATAGGACTGAAATATTCCTGTCAGAAGCAGTTGAAAATCATAAACACGGAAACCATTAAATAGTCCCATGATATGAGGAAAGGGGTCACAAGATATAACAGACCGTTAGATTTTTAGGTATCACTCAACTTCTTAATATTAACATCTACATAAATGGATTTTGATACTATACATATACATATATATTGTTTATTTCAACATACGTGTATAAAAGTATTCCCATACATTTGTTGTTGCCTAACAGTAAGAAATGCGGGGTATTGATAAACATGATTTACAGGAAAATAGATGAGTTGCATCCATTCGCAGAGCTACATTAAAACATCAGGCAAAGATTCATATACTGTTGCACTGTAACATATTCTGTGTATGATACACCGTTATGTGTTTTCTATTTAGCACACACAGTAACAGTAAGAATGTGAGGTATTAGTAAATTTGATTTACAGAAAAATA
>NC_051428.1:28922809-28942657 GCF_015228065.2 Penaeus monodon | reverse complement strand
GGCGACGGGGGATGTAGTTTAGTCCCTCCCGCCTGCAACGCTGCTTCCTTTTTTCGCACAAAACCTGTAACATGCGATGACTGAGCGAACAATATGAGATGAGGAACAGCAACGACTTCCTCCCACCTTTGCCGTCCTCCTTCGCCCTCTATAGATACCGTAGGATGCGTTGTAGGATGGACAACAAAAGGTATTTTTGGTCAGGCACATCCGGGACCTCCTCCGGTCTTTCCCCTTTATTCCTCGCCCCCCCCCCCCACGATAGACACTGCGGGATGCGCGGCAGGATATGTTTGTTCCCCCCTCTCATCCCTCCCCCCTTCCCCCTTCCCCAACCCCATCCCCTCCCCATCCTAAAAATAGGACACGGTGCGGGCGCGAGCATTGGAGATCGCGTTTGCTCAAGGATTTCCGATGCCTCCCCCTTTCCCCCCTCCCGTGCCCCTCCGCCAAACCTGTCCCCTCGCCTCCCCTCCCCCCAACCCCTCCCCTATCCTAAATAAATACTGTAGAAGGTGTACAGTAATGAAGAGCGCGTTTGCTTGGTCTCGCAGCTGATTCCCGGGGCGGATCCTGGCGAAGGCCCCGAAGAGCGGAGGCGTTGGGCCGCGAGGAGCTGCTCCTCCGCGTCTGAGCCTGAGGTTTGCGCGAGGACGTTTGGTTGGGCGTTCGGGGGCGCCGCTGACGTAAGTGGTCGGGGGCGAGGCGCTGGCCAAGGGGTGCTGGCCAATGGGGTGCTGGCCAAGGGGTGCTGGCCAAGGGGTGCTGGGCAAGGCAAAGCGACGGGGAGGAGTTTTTGGCTTTTGGGCTTTTCCTTCGGCCTGGTTTTCATGTCGTCCTTTACTTCCTCTTTCGTCGTTGTTGTATTTCTTTCTCTCTTTCCTTCTCTTTCTTTTGACTTTTCTTTAGCTTTGCATCGTTTGTTTGTTTGTTTGTTTGTCTTTTCTTCGTTTTCGCCATCTCCATAACTTTCTGCTTCCAATGCATCTTCCACAACAAGATATCTACAAGAAATATACAAAAAAGACTTCAAAGTTTTCAAGAAATTCACATCAAGAACTGAGAAAATAGGGAAAAAGAGGAAGCCAAAGGCGACTTCAGGGTTCGGAAGACTGCAAAACGAATGCAGTGAACAAAACAACAACCAAGAGGGCAGGAAATATGTCGTTCTTCATCACTCTGCCAAGAACACACTCTCTCAAAGGGCCCCTCGAAGGCCAGTTGTCTTAGTATATTATATTCAAAGTATATATTTTGTTAAGTGTAAAAGACATTTTAAAACTGTATATCGGGTGGAAAGAAGGGTAAGGACTACTGGCTGAACGGACGTCATTTCGTGAGGCCATAACATAAAACCAAGTTGGAACGCTTAAAAAAAAAAAAAACATTTAAAGAGGCGCAAAAAATCTACACAAATACATAGCAGTTATATATATAAGACCAACACTCAAAGATATCGCCCGCTTCTGGGTTTTAGTAACGGTATGAATTACAGCATAACGGGCTAAAATAAGTAAATAAATAAATAAAAAATAAGCATATAAACTTACCAAGACTTTCTCATAGACCGACGGAGAGGGCGGAGAACTGCGGCCCTCCTGTGGGTGGCCCCTGCACGGGTGGGACGTCAGAAGCAGAACCGTGGCTACGTGGGCGTCGTCATCTTCACCTCAGCGCGCCGCCCTCTGCCCCCTCCTGCAGTGGGGGGGGAAAGCACCCGCCCCCTACCCGTCGCCGGGGGCCATCATCCTGGCGCTGCTGCTCGTCGCTGGCAATTTTTAGTGAGTCCTTTTGCGTGGGGCTTCGGGAACGGGGCTTTTGCTGGGGTACCACCTCATGCGCGTATTTAGGTGGTAAAAATAACACCACACACACACAGAAAAAAAAAATTTATATATATATAATAAAATATATATTATATATATATATATATATTAATATTATATAATATTATTTTTATATATATATTATAAAATATATATTTTTACAAGATATAAACTATATAAAAAATATAATATATTAATATATATATATTATATATATATATATATATAAAATTTTATAATTATATATAAAAATATATATATAAATACATATATATATATATTATTATTAAATATAGAAAATCTAATAAAAACTACTTTAAAATGTGCTGTGTTTTGAAAATTTTCTTCCCTCTCAAGAGGCAGGTTTTTTTGTTCTATCTAATCTTCCTCTGAAGATTATTGAAATTCTAAAAAGTTTATAATTATAAAAAAATAATTAACAATGCCCTTTTAAAAGGGTCTGATTTCACTGTCATTTTTTTAAAAATTTTAAAATTGTTTTAAAATTAAAACCAAGAAATGAAAACCTACTGAGCCGCTATACAATTTCATATTTCTCGATGGAAAGGGGGGGCAGATCCATAGATAATAAATAAATATAGATAGTGTAAAATATAGATATAAATTATAATATGGATTAATAAAAATAAATATAAATTGTGATAAATAGATATAGTGTACAAGTTCAAAAAAAAATTTTTTTGCTGATTCCCCTTTTCCCCTGAACGGGTGTGGTGGTGACCCTAGCACATCGTCAGAATAACCTGGTGCTAAGTTTCAGTGCCCCCCTTGCCCTGTTCCTCTCGTCTCTATCTTTTAAATGTCCCCTAGGGTTTCCCCCAAACCCCAACCTGGTTCGGTTTATTTTTGGATTTTTTTAGGTCAGTATATATATGTGTGTGTGTGGGGTGTGTTGTGTGGGGTGTGTGTGTTTTTGTGTTTGTGTTGTGTTGTTTGTGTGTGTGTGTGTGGTGTGTGTGTTGTGTGTGTGTGTTTGGTGGTGTGTGTTGTTTTTGGTGTGTTGGTGCATGTGTGTGTGTGTTGCAGCGCCGTTTTCCATTATCCCCCCCATTAAGCAGATTTCCCTGCCCCATTGTTATTTTAAATTTTTTACAAAATTTCTTTTATGGTTACTTTCTGGTCTGCTCTTGAAAAGACTAATTAAAAAGGGTAAAAAACAGATTTTTGATAAAATTGGTTCCTTTACACTTGGGACTTAAAGGAAACCTTTAAAAATGGGGGGGCGGTAGTTTGCATGTGAACATGGATGTGTGTTCTTTTTTTTTTATACTCTAGAAACCTTTTTTAAACTTATTTCTCATAAAAATTTCCCAAAATTTCTTTCTCAACAACCTACATTTTCTGCATCACCACCCCTTTCTCCTCTATATTTTTTTTATTCTGAGAATCACAAATTTTTTATTCATTTTTCCCCTTATCACCCTCTCTTTTCCTTCTGTCTTTATACTATTTCTTTCCCTGTTCAGTCATTTTTCCTTATCTATCCCCCCAAAAACCATTCTTTGCCCTTCAAAATAATTATATATATTTTTTTTTTTAAGCAATTTTTCATGAAAAAGAAATTTTTTGCTGTGGTGTGCTATTCTGCCATTGATTTAGCTGAAATACAAGAGAGAAATGAATTGTTATTTCCCAACATTTGTTAGGGACTAAGATAATATCTAAATTTCATTTGTGTTACACCAAATATATATTCCCATGGTAAAATCCTTACATGCCTCATAGGTTGGTGCTGATTTTGCATAGGGGAGCCCTTTAGGGAAGGGGGGCCAGTCGCGCTACCGACCTCCACGAGCCGCCCCCGCTGGTAAAAAAGTGTTTGGGTCTGTCCCGCACACCCCCCCAGTCACTGCCCAAAATTGCTCAGCTGCTTCTGAGGGCAAAAAACCCTTTGGATAGTCCATATTGATGATGATGATCTTTAAAATGCATATGAAAAGAAATTAAAATTTGCATATTTTTTTCAAAATGTCGAATTAAAAATATCTCTCCCTGGAATTGAAAAAAACCCAAAAGGTGGAGAAGACAGGTACTTGGGGGTCCAAAAATTATTTTCTTGACTTCCCAAAAAACTGTGTGTCTCAAGGGGTTTGCACCTCCTTCCACTAGCCAAAGCTGGGCCTTCTCAACCTTTTTCAAGAAGTTTCCCCAATCTTAAAATATAAATTTTTTTTTTTTTGTTATATTATCAAGTGTGATGCTACAACAGGTTTTCTTCTGAACACAGATAGGGGAAAAAACCCTTATTGTCCCAATGATTCCAAAAATTTTTGGGAGCATTGCAATTTTCTTTTTTAAAAATTCTGTCTCTTTCATTTCTAGGTTTGGAAAATCCCCGTTATGTATGCACCAGGGGACTGACAAATTCTACTTTCTGTTGTGCACTTCAGCCCTGAAAAAATGTCCTGGAGGTGGATGCAAATTTTTATTCAATGGCGCCAACACTGTCCATGAAAATATAAATGTGAAATTTTTAAAGCTGATTATTATTTTTTTACCCAAGTTATTTTGGGGTAATATACATCATTAAGTATATTTTCCTGCAAAAAAAGGAACTGAACTGTAAGAGTTTTAATTTCATTTTAAAAGGGATTTAAAAGGAGACACGTCTTTTTCTGCTGAAACTGTTCTTGCTGTCTGGAGAAGCTACCCCCCTTTTCATAATTGAATCTTGAACAAAACCTTGATGATTTTTTAAGTACTACACAACATATAGTTGTACAGATTTTATTTGAAAACATTACAAAAAGAATTGGTATTACCCTTTTTGCAAAATGATTAATTTAAGATATATTTCAAATTTTCTGTAGAATAACATTTCTTGGGAAATTTCTATTTGGTATAAGGATGGGTTTTTCAATTTTTGTTATACCTTTTAGAAAAGCTGTATTTTTTGTGTTTAATTTTTTGTTTTTAAATTTCTGGGTTTTTATGCCTCTTTCTTTTTTTTTTTTTTTTTTTTTTTTTTTTTGAAAAAAACCAAAGTATCAAAGTTTTTAGACATCAAGGGATTATATTTTTCTACTCTAGTTGATCTGGAAAAAGTTTGATGGATAAGTAAAAAAATTTGCAACCCTTAAAAATTTGCATCACATTGGTTTTTAAAAATGTAAAAAAAATTGAAAATTTTGTGGGAAAAAAAGCCAGAATACTATCTAAACGGGAATTCACAGAGATGTTTTTATATGGATAATTTTGGGGTTTCTGGTGAATTTAATGATGCGTAGAAAAACACATTTTGGGTTTTTACACCTCCTCCTCTGATAATATTAAAACCCAACAATTGATGAAGCAAAGAGATACAGTTTAAACCCCCTTTCACACTAGATTTTTTTACCCCTCTTTTCAGGTAAGTAAACTAAGAATTTCATAAAAGGTACTCCAGACTTTAGCATAAGGCTTGAGCTTTTCAAGTTCTCCTAAGTGACTTTTATTGAATATGTATTCCTTTTAAGGTGGGGAAAATAGTTTTTCTTTTTTTTACATCAGTGAAAATTTTATTTAATTTATAATTTATAAGCATTAATAGAAAATATTGTTCTGAATGTCTTTGCAAATTTTTATTTATGATTTTTTTTTCTCTCTCATTTTCCCATAAGTTCTAATCTCTTTCAGGCCATAATACTGTATGGATAATCATTAGTGTGAGCAAAAGATGTTGCTTAATTGTCGTTTGCCTGTGTAAAGAAAACATAATCATTATGTGTCTGTGTGCAAATATTACTGATAATGATTATTGGAATAGCCTTGGCATGACCCCATTCAATTTAAAAAGTTTATTTTAACACATTATACCCTGCACTATACCTTTATATCATGCATCATATTCACCATGCAAGTCACTTTGTACAATACATGCACACTTTTCCTTCACTGTTCTACTGTACTTTTGTTAAGCACATCCTTATTAGTAAATTTCTTAATAGATAGGCAGCATTTTCAAGGTGCATTGGAATAGCAAAAATGTATGATAGGAAAGGGAGGGGCTTGAATAATTAATGGATCAGTGTAATAAATACTATTTATTTTAAAAGTTATATGATAATATTTTAGATAGAGAAAGCTATAAAGAGTTACATAAAGAGAACACTAATTTAATCTGTAAATAGAAAGTGGAATCTCACTCTATTATATTGTTAAAATATTAAAGTAATCTTGTATGATAAGATCATAACGATATCGAAGGGTTTTTAAAAGCCCTTTTTGTTTTGATAACGTCTTTCACAAAGACTTTATTCAGCAGATGTCTGTGACTATCATTTCACCTGAATCAATAAAGACAGAATTCCAATAATTTTGTTTGAAAGGAATTAAAAAGGCTTGATGTTGTATCCAGTCTTTAACATTATATTGAATACTAAAGTAACTAATGAATTAGGTACAGCATATGCCTTTCCAGTGATAACCACTATTGTGATCAAGGTAGCTTGAAACAGGTAACTCCACTCTGTCTTGATGAAAATCCCAGTTGGCAACTTATAAGCTCTTTGCCAGTATTAAATAACATTTTTATTTCTCTTTTCTTCGTTATTGAACCATTTTCAAAGAAAATCCACTGAAAATACTTACCAAGAAATATCAAATGGATTGACCAGATCAAATAAAGGACGGAGCTAATGAAGTCATCATGTTTAGCCCATGGGAGTTCACTATGAGGCATCAGATATAACTAGATACATAATATATTTGTACAATTTATTCAATATCATTATAATTACCAGAAGTAAAACAAAAACTCCCCTCCTTTGTTTATGATAGCAAAGAGTTCCTTCCCATTAACTGCCATCAGAGTATCTTGAAAATAAGTCAATATCATTTTAGGGTTCAACAGGCTAAATGGAAGTGGAGCTACCTGCTTATATGTACCTTGATTGTGATAATGTGATATAAAAAGTAAATATTATTGATTTTGGTATGATATTTATATGATTTATATTCAGCTTTAAACTCTTAATTTGTGATACATGATGTTAATCTTGGGAATATGTTCTCCCACAGACTATAGCAAAGAATGGGCTATTTTATGGCAGTATCATATGCAGTATTAAAGATATCTTAAATGTGCATGTAAAAAAAAGCCTCACTCCAATGTGCAATTGTAATTAAGATAGGAAGTCAAAAACAAAATGTTACATAATAATCAAACATGTAAACTATTATCCACGTCTTCTAATCTGTAAATTAAGATATATAAAATCCAGTAGTGCATGAATGTTATAGCAAGTATCAATCAAATTTAAAGAATATTCAAACAAGAGCATTGACCTTGGGTATCTAGACACAGGTGTGAGCACAGGCACCACCAATATTTTTCAGGCTGATTACTATTTTATGGATTTGTTTACTGTTACTGCAGTCTAAATTGAGGCTTCACTTATATACATACATACATACATACATATATATTATATATATATATATATATATATATATATATATAATATATATATATATATATATAATATATATATATATATATATATATATATATATATATATATATTATATATATATATGTATGTATGTATGTATGTATATAAGTGAAGCCTCAATTTAGACTGCAGTAACAGTAAACAAATCCATAAAATAGTAATCAGCCTGAAAAATATTGGTGGTGCCTGTGCTCACACCTGTGTCTAGATACCCAAGGTCAATGCTCTTGTTTGAATATTCTTTAAATTTGATTGATACTTGCTATAACATTCATGCACTACTGGATTTTATATATCTTAATTTACAGATTAGAAGACGTGGATAATAGTTTACATGTTTGATTATTATGTAACATTTTGTTTTTGACTTCCTATCTTAATTACAATTGCACATTGGAGTGAGGCTTTTTTTTACATGCACATTTAAGATATCTTTAATACTGCATATGATACTGCCATAAAATAGCCCATTCTTTGCTATAGTCTGTGGGAGAACATATTCCCAAGATTAACATCATGTATCACAAATTAAGAGTTTAAAGCTGAATATAAATCATATAAATATCATACCAAAATCAATAATATTTACTTTTTATATCACATTATCACAATCAAGGTACATATAAGCAGGTAGCTCCACTTCCATTTAGCCTGTTGAACCCTAAAATGATATTGACTTATTTTCAAGATACTCTGATGGCAGTTAATGGGAAGGAACTCTTTGCTATCATAAACAAAGGAGAAAAAATTTTAGCAACCAGTTAAAATCCCCATCACATTGGTTTAGTACAAAATGAAAAAAAAAATTGAAAAATTTTATTTGGGGAAAAAAAGGGCCCCGGAATACAAATCTAAACAGAAAGATGTTTTACAGAGATTTTTTTAAGTAGTAAATTTTTTGGGGTTTAAAATGGTGAATTTTAATGATGCTGTAGAAATAAACCAATTTGGGTTTCTACACGCTCCCCCCTCTGATAATTTTAAAAAAACCCAGAAAATTTGATGAAGAAAAGAGATCCCGTTAAAAAAACTTTCAATGAGTTTTTTGTACCCCTCTTCTCGGGTAGAGAAGCTAAGAATTTCAAAAAGGGGTAGTCCAGACTTTGGGCATAAGGCTTTAGAGCTTTTAAAGTTCCCCTAAGTGATTTTGTTTGGGAATTTTGTATTCCTTTTAAAGGTGGAAGATGTTTCCCTTTTTTTATCATCGGGAAAAAATTTTTTTCAATTCATAAAAATTCATAAGAAATTAATAGAAAATTTATTTTCGAGATTGTTTGCAAATTATTCTATAGATTTTTCCCCTCTCTCTTTTTTCCCATAATTTCCCAATCTCTTTCAGGCCATAATCCCGTATGGAAATTTATTGGGTGGAGCAAAAGGGGTTGTTTTAAAATTGTCGTTTTGCCTGGGTAAAAGAAAACATAACAATGTCTGGTGAAAAAATTTTATGAAAATTTGATTTTTGGGAAATACCCTTGGCATGCCCCCCATTCAATTTAAAAATTTTATTTTAACCCCTTATACCCGGGAAATTAAAACTTTTTTATCATGCTAAATATTCACCAGGAAAGGGGCATTTTGTACAATACATGCACACTTTTCCTTCCTGTTCTACTGTACTTTTTTTAAGCACACCCTTTTTAAAGAAAATTTTTAAATAGATAGCGGGCATTTTCAAGGGCTTTGGGAATAGCAAAAAATGTATGATGGGAAAGGGGAGGGGCTTGAATAATTAATGGATCAGTGTAATAAAAATTTTTATTTTAAAAGTTAAAAAAATTTTTAGATAGGGGAAAAGCTATAAAGGGGGTTACTTTTAAAAGGGGAAACACAAAATTTAATCGAAAATAAAAAAGGGGAAAATTCACTCTATTATTTTGTTAAAATTTAAAAGTAATCTTGTATGAAAAGATCAAAAACGATATCGAATTTTTTTAAAAAACCCCTTTTTTGTTTTGAAAACGTCTTTCACAAAGACTTTATTCGGGCAGATGTCTGGACTATCATTTCACCTGAACCCAAAAAGACAAAAAATTTCCAATAATTTTGGGGAAAGGAAAATAAAAAAAGGTTTGGGATGTTTATCCAGTTTTTAAACTTAAAATTGAATACTAAAAAAACTAAGAATTGGGTTTACAGCATATCCCTTTTCCCCGTGAAAAACCACATTGGATCAAGGTAGTTTGATAAAAGGTTTAATTTCCACTCTGTTTTGGATAAAAAACCCCAGTTGGCACTTTAACTCTTTCCCAGTATTAAAAAATTTTTTTTTCTCTTTTCTTCGTTATTGAAAAAAATTTTCAAAAAAAAAAACCCACTAAAAAATTACTTACCAAGAAATATCAAATGGTTTGCCCAGTAAAAATAAAGGACGGAGCAAATAAAAGTCATCATTTTTGGGCCCATGGATTTCACTATGGGGGATCAGAATAACTAGATACTTTAATTTTTTTGTACAATTTTTCAACCCTTATAATTACCAAAAGTAAAACAAAAACCCCCCCTCCTTTGTTTATGATAGCAAAGATTTCCTTCCCTTTAACTCCCATCAGAGTATCTTGAAAATAAGTCCAATATCATTTTGGGTTTCAACAGGCTAAAGGGAAAGGGGGGTACCTGCTTATATGTACCTTGATTGTGAAAAGTGATATAAAAAGTAAAATTTTTTGTTTTTGGTTTACCTTAATGTTTTATATTCAGCTTTAAACTCTTAATTTGGGGAAAACATGATTTTAAAATCTGGGAATATGTCCCCCACAGGACTATAGCAAAAGGAAATGGGCATTTTTGGCCCAGTAATATGCAGTTTTAAAAGATATTTTAAATGTGCAAAAAAAAAAAAAGCCTCACCCAAGTCCCTTTTTTTTAATTAAGATAGGAAGCAAAAACAAAATGTTACAAATAATAAAACATGAAAAACTATTTCCCCTTTCTTCAAATTTCTGAAAAATTAAGATATATAAAACCCAGGGGGGGGCAAAATTTGTTATAGAAATTATCAATAAAATTTAAAAAGAATATTAAAAACAAGAGCTTTTGCCCTTTGGGTTCTAGACCCCAGGTGTGAGCCCAGGCCCCACCAATATTTTTCAGGCTGTTTACTTTTTTATGGATTTGTTTACTGTTACGCATTTCAAAAAATTGGGGTTTCACTTATTCCATACATAAATAAATAATATATATAAATATATTTTTTATATTATATATATTATATATATATATTATATTTTAAAAATATATATATATATTATAATATAAAATATTTTAGGGCTTTAACATGTCATTATAAATATCCATAGACATGGGCCCCAATGAATATACATATACATTTTAAAATATATATATATCTATATATATAAAATATATATATTATATATTTTTATATATAGAATATATTTTTTATATATATTATAATTATATATATATATTATTAGTTTATATATATATATTTTAATAATATAAAATTATATATATATATATTAAAAAATAGATAGATGGGGATAGATAGAAGATAGATAGATAAGTATAGATATAGTTTATAAAATTATTAGATATATATTTAGATAGAATAAAAATTTTATAGATAGAAAAAATAGAAGATAGAAAGAGGAGATATATATAGATATAGTTTAAAAAACATACAAAACATAAAAAATACAAAACAATAAAAAAACATGGGGAATATATACATCTACATACATACATACAACATACATCATGCATATTATATATATATTATTATATTAAAATTAATATATATTATATATATATATATATTTTATATATATATATATATTTTTATAATTTATTAAAATATATATAAATAAAAATATATATATATATATATATATATATTTTTATATATTTTAAAATATATATTTTAAAATATTATATATATATTTGTTTTTGCATAAAAAAACTGTTTTTTTAAAATTTTCTATGCTTTGGTGGGGTTTTTTGTGTGTGTGTGTGTGTGTGTGTGTGTGTGTGTGTGTGTGTGTGGGTTTTGTGTGTGTGTGGTGTTGTGTGGTGTGTGGTGTGTGTGTGTGGTTTTGGTGAGTGTGTGGGGTTTGGGGTCCCGTGGTGCTTGTGTGCGTGTTGTGTGTTTGTGTGGGGTGTGTTTTGGGTGTGTGGTGTGTGTGTGTGTGTGGTTTTGTAAAAGTGTGTGTAAATGTTTTTTGTGTCAAAGTCTGCATACAAAAATGCATGACATTAGGGGTTTACATGCCTGTATATTTTCCCTGTTGGGCCCGTATAGACTTTTTTGTTTATAGGGAATTTTAAATTTTTGAAGATTTTGGTGTTTTAATGTTCAGAAAAATTGAGAATAAAAGATCATTTCTTTTCGTTCATAAAAATTTAGTGTTCAGTGCTTTGTTTTGTCCCTTGTATATTTACAGGTAATTAACAAGGGGACTTTGACTGGTTTGCACACAAAAACCATTTTTCACTGATAGGGATACCTTTAAAAATTTCCAAATGGTCTGTAGCAAGATGTCTTTTTTATATTATTTGAAAAAAGAAATGTTTTTTTTAAAGGGTTACCCACACCTAGCTACCCCTTACAGGATGAACTTGCTAAATGTACACAACATATGTGGAAGTTTCCCAAAAGAACAAGGTTTTATTAAATGACAGAGAGATCGGGAAAAACACATTTTTTACCAAAGGCTTTGGGGCTTTTTTTGGGCCTCTTTGCATCAAAAAGAAGAAAAGAAATCGGGGACGGGCCCTTTTGGGCCCAAAATTTTTAAATTTTTCCCTTGTCCCCCCTTTGTTTTTTGCTTAAAAACATTTTATTGTATGAAACCCACATTTTGCTATAAAAACATTTGCACAAAAAAGAAATTAAGCCATAGGGTTTCCCAAACCCAAATTTTTTTCCTAACTCTTCCAACAATTTTGGGAAAGGGGACAATCACAAAAATGAAAAGTCTGAGAAGTGGATGATTGTCTTTTTAACTGCCTAAACGTTTTAAACGGGTTTTATGGGGTCTGAAACCCTTTTGGGGTAATAAAAGAAGAAAAAAAAAAAAATTTAATTTCGGGAAAACCCAGTTTAAAAACCAGATCAGTGTCAATTTCCCCAGCATTGTTTTAAAATTTCCTTTTCCAAAGGGGAAAAATTTCATGATTTATTTTTGTGCTAAATGGTGTTTTGGGGAAAATACAAAAGGGTATAAGGGACGGGTGCCCTTTTTTTTTCCTTGCAAAAAAATTTTGGAGAGAACAAAAACCAGAGGGCCCTTAGCACTGCTCTACCTTCATTCTCATAGATAGGGACTAGGGTTCTAGTTTAACTGTTAATTTTTATCCTCTCAATGCTTATGAAAAAAAATTTGACAAGTATGCGGGTTTCTCTTTATTATTTGCCCCTTTGATATTTGATTTGATTTACCCCAAAAAAATGTAAAATGAGAACAAACCCGGTATATGACAAGCTTGAGTTTACCACATTTTTAAAGGGGATAAAAATTTCAAGTAGGAAGGGAAATTAAAAGCATTTACATTTTTGGTTAAAAGGGGACACACACCACACACATCCCCCACAACACCACAACACCCACCCCCATCCACACACACATCCACACACACACCCACACACACCCCACACACCCACCAACCCCCCACACACCACCACACCCACACACACACACACACCCCACAACACAAACACACACACACCACACAACACAAAACAAACAAACACACACACACACACAAAACACACACCCCCCACACAAAACAAAAAGGGGAATAAATATAAAAAGATATAAAGATAGAATATATATAAAAATTATAAAAGACATATAATAAAAGGATAAAAATTATATTATATAAGATATATAATAAAAGATAGCGTTTATATAAAAATTTGGAATTTTATATAAATAAAAATTAAATATATATAATATATAAATAATAATATAATATATATAAAAATATAAAATATAAAAATATTATAAAATAATAATATAAATATTAAAAATATAAATATATAAATATGTTTTTTAAATATAAAAATATAAAAAATATATATAAATAAATATTTTTTTATTTATTTTTTTATTTATAATAAAAAATTTTTTAGTATATATATAAAAATATAATACAAAAATATAATATATATTATATTAAATTATAATATAATATAGATTATATTAATATATATATATATATAAAATATAAATGGGAATATTTAATATAAAATAATTTATATAATATATAATAATATTTTATATTATACAACAAAACAAATTTGTAAAATTAAAATATATAAAATATATTTTATATATTTTTAATATATATTTTAAATATATTTTTATATTTTATTATATATATATATATATTATTATTTTTTATTTTAATATATTATAATAATATGTATATATATATTTTATTTTTATATTTTATATATATATATATATATATATATATATATATGTATGTTTTTATGCTTTTACATTCATTCTTATGCCTGGGTGTGTGGTATATGTATTTTATTTATTATATATATAATTTTTATATAATATATATTTATATATTATATATTTATATATATCAAATATTTTATATTTTAATTTAAAAATATATATTTTTTATATATATTAAAATATTATATACATATATAAAAATTATATATAATATATATATATATATATTTTTATTTTATATATATATATATTTTACAAAATCCAAAACCCCACCCACACCCCCACACAACACCACACACACACACACACACACACACACACAAAAACACACAAACAAAACACACAAAACATAATATTTTATATATTATATATTATATATATAATATAATATATATATTTATATATTTTAAAATGTGTGGGGTGTGTGTTTTTTTTGTGTGGGGTGTGAAATATATATATATATATATATATATATAAAAATATATAGATTTTTATATATAAATAATAACACAGTTTATATATAATATATTATATTATATTTATAAAATTAAAAATTTATATTTTTATATAAAACATATATGTAGGGTTATTATATATTTTAATATTTTAATAATATATATAAATATATATAAAATTATATATAATTATATTTTTATGTATGTATTTTATTTGGTGTGTTTGCGTGTATAACGAGGGGAAAGTATGAAAAAAGGGTTTTTGTTATGATGTTTTTTTTTAAAATATGCCCCTTTTAAAGGGCCCAACACACCTCTGAAAAAACCTTTGGGATCCCAATCCTTAAGTCCGTCTGAGAAAACTGGGGGGACATGTAATCTAAAACAGAAAAAGCTCATGTCTACCTTTTGGGGGGGTTTTCCCCCAGTCGTGGTGGAAAAAGAACGCATTGTTTGCAGCTTTCCGGGGCGTTTTTTGATTTTTGGGGGGGGACAGTTTTTCTCAAAAATGCATTCATAACATGCAGATGTAATTGTTTTTTTTCTCTGGGGGAAAAGTCAACGAGCAGAATCCCCTCTGCCCCCCTTTTCCCTTTTAAAGCTCAGTTTCTCCCTTTGTTTGGTTTCCATTTCCCCACCCCTGGGCAGCCATGCTTTGAATTGAATTTCGCCCTTCGGGATCTTTAATGGTAGAGTCATGTTGCATTCCCTTGTCAAAAATTCTCTGCAGAAAAACCTTGGGAAGTACTCACCCCACTTGTTAAAAATGTCCTTTAAAAGATCTCCCCTTGTTGCTGATCTGGGTCAAAGCCTAGCGACCCGTCGAGCGGAAAGTTGGTTACATTTCCTTTCGGGAAATGGTGGAGAACACAAAACAAATTGTTTTTCCCCACAAACTGACGTTGATGGCCGGGCATTGCGAGCTCATCTTCAATTTTGGTTTTTTTCCCCTTCTGAAACCCACTTATCTATATTAGGGTTTGGGGTTTCTTTTGGGGGACTGTCACCATAAACTTGTTCCATAAAAATTTCCTAAATTTTCCCCAAATAAATTTAAACCATGAAATTTTAAAGTTTTCCTGGTCACGATTTTAGGGATTTCCCCTTGCTTGAATGGTTTCCTGACTTCCAAAATGGCGGCGACGTTTGTTCATTCGTTTGGGCATTTGCCAAAACTGGCTTCGACCGGGGTTGTTTTTTTTCTGGGACTCTATGTTACCGTGGTTGGGGGGATTGCCCGAGGCGCTCCTGCCACCAAAGGGTTAGGGATGGGGGGCATAATCTCTTTATCAGTTTGGCGGCGGTTGTGGGGGGGACCTGTCTCAGAAATTTTTTTGTGCCCCAAAAAATTCTGTAGTAATTACCAACCCGGCGTTAGGCTCGTCACAGGGCATGCGACACCTGTCTGCATAGTAAAATTTTCTCTATGATCTGCCATACGCAAAGGGGAAAAGTAATCTGATTTTGTGAAAAAATGACTTTGGTACCCCCTATTTATTGCTTCAGGGGATGCCAGTTGGGATAAACCCGTTTTTTTTTTTTTTGGCGTTTTGAGTTTCCATCTGGGCCCAGGGGGGGAAACTCGTTTTTCTCTCGTAAAAATGCAGGAGGGGGGGGGCACGACCTGTGGCATTACCCTTCGGCTCGGTTTTTGGGTCCTGGGATTTTGGGGGCATACCCCTGTAATATCACTAGTTGTCAGCAAGTCATTCCCTTTTAGCCATGTGGCCCAGGGACCCAGTTTATAATTAAATTTTTCTAAACCCCGAGCAAGGGAAACCCCCGTGCTATGGTAAGGGGGCAGTGGTTTAGGAGGTAGATGGTGTCTTTTGGGGGAGCTTTGGCTGTAGACAGGCAAAAGGCTGCCCTGGGGGTTGTATGTATGGGCCACGGTCCTTCCGTCAGGGACTTGTGGGGGAGGGTACCATGATTTGCAAATGCCTCTGCCTTTGTGAGGAGGCGTTTTTGTTACCCTCATCGAAATTTTGTGGCATCCCTTGGGTGCAAAAGGGCCCGGGGCTACAGTGTGGGTTTTAAAGGGGTTTAATGACCATCCGTGAAATAGGGGTTTTACTACCCGGGGGAGTGAGGGCTGCAAAAAACCCTCTAAGCTTTGGGGTTTTTGGGCTAGGCATGGGGTATTATTAATTTTTTCTCCTTGGGCAAAACCATTAAAAGAGAAAAAGTCAAGGGGTTTTGCCCAAAGGCGGGGCTTCAGTTAAAAAGGGGGGGGGGGAATCCCGCACTTTGGGGAGTAGTTTTTTTTGAGCTGATTTTGGTATCAACAACCCCGGATGTTGTGAGGGCAGCCCGGGGTTTTTAAAAAAAGCGTGGTCTTTTTCTGGCGTCGAGTAGTTTTTGTCTATTTTGTGTTTTCCCGGGAACTTGGGTGACCTTTTAAAGGGAAAAATGAGCTGGGCCCTTAGTCAATTCGTGAGTTTCCCGGGGGGGGGACAGGTTTTTCTCCCGGGGGAGGGTGAGGGCCTTAGTCCATTTTGGGCAAACCCCGAAAACTTGGGGTTTTTCGGCAATAGGGAGACAGAAGCATTTGGCCCCAATGGAAAAGGTGGCATGTACATAGAATGATTTTAGTGCTTTATGTTTTGGATCCTAGGGTTTTGGTTTAATCATTACCCCAAAGGGATTTGGAAAAACTTAGAAAACCCCTTTTAAGTCCGGGTTTCCCGGGGTTTTTAGACTTGTGCCTTTAACAATTTGTTCAGAGTCATGGCTTTAGATTTTGGGTGCAGAGATCTTTGTCCCGGTTTCCAACAGCCCCTTTCCCCAGATACAAGGCCAGGAGTGCTGGATTTTACCCTTAAAACAGTGTGGGCCAGTGGAGGGGCGCGAGATCGTCCCGCATAGGAGATGATCTTGGGACCCACTGGAAAGTGTAGTTGAGGATACAGGACATTAGGGGGTTGAAAAAAAGGGGTGGACTGTGGGTTTTTCCCTTTTTAGTGGCATGTGTTTTGATAGGTGACCTTGGGGTTTTACCTTTTCTGGGTTTTGTTTCCGGGAAAAAGTCACCTATCCAAAACAAGAGCTCTCCTCTTATTTCCCCTTTTGGATTTAGGCTTCCTTTAAAAGGAAAGAGGAAATTGCTAATTCTAAAAAACCCTTTCCAGGTTAGGGAATACTACCGCAGATGGGGACAGTGCGATTGTTTCTTAAGGGGCATGGCTATCTGTGTTTCTTAATAAAGCCTCTTTTGAAAACCCTGTAGGGTTTATTGGGGCGGCCCATTTTCCCCTGGAGTCGGTTTAGTACCATTCTCTTGGTGTCTTGGGCCCAAAAAGCTGAGGAGAGAGATGGGCCCGTACTTCCCCGGCTCCCTTTTTTTTGGGATGGGGAAATATGATTTCCCCTTCCGGCCAAACGAGCTATCGGGTTTGGCTGCCCTTTCTCTGATAGAGCCAAATCTGCCGGTTTTAAAGGGGTTTCCCGGGTTTTCCCTCAGCTGGCAGGGCTGTTTTCTGCTTGTTTTCCCCAGAGAACCGTGCACCAGTCTGTTTGCTTTGTTGAGGGGGATGGGGGTGTTTATCTCGGGGTTTAAAACAGCTAGTTGTTCGCCCGACCTGTTTCCAACCCCCTCTTTTAAGGGGGGTTCGGTGGTCAAAGGACTGGGTTTCCATTTCAGCCACCTTTTTCCCACCTGACTTTAGGCCCGTTTCCTTTGGAAAACCCGATGCTTCCCCTTTCAAAAAACTAGATTGTCAGGGGTTCTTTGTTTTGGTTTGGGCTGGGGGCCCCGCATCCATGAGGGGAGTAACAGTTTCCCCTAGGGGGGCCCTTTTGACGTCCCATCAAAACACCCTTGATTCTCTCCATCAAAAGCCGGGAGGGGCCAAGGGAGGTCTAGGACCCCCCCTCTGGAAAATGCGTTGGCTCTTGGGTATTGGGGAAGAACGATCCGGGGAAAGTTCAAACATGTTAGTATGGGTAGCCAGCCGCATCCCGGGGCCCTGCGGGGCCAGGATGGGGTGGTTGGGAATTTAAAATCTCCCCCATGATCACTCGGTTTTTTGTGCTGCAGTAGCCAAAAGACGGGGCTTATGTCTAAGCTCCCAAGCCGGGGTTTTGTACACATTTACAGCTTGAGGGGGCCACCCGGGCCCGGTGAATCTCAGCGGCAAAAAAACAAAATCGTCTCCACAGTGCGGTGCATCGGTATTTCGGAGCAAGGGGTTGTTGCTCTGACGGGTGATCAAGCCTCTTTTGCAAATTTTTCTTGGAAGCATGAAGCCCTGATAAAACCCCGGGAAATGAAAAATGTAGTATTTTAGATTGTGGGGTCCCCCGAGGGGACCTTGGTGAAAGTGGGAGGTTGAGAAACCCTTGGGTAAAAACCCCCCTGAATTTAGTGAAAATTTTGGGCTTTCCCCCACCTTTCAGGCCCGGCCTTTTATTTTTTCCCATGATTTTTTTGGGTTAAAGGGCAAAGGTTTTCGGACCTTTTTGACTATTCCAAGAGGGCGGGCCTGGCCCTTTTTTCTTTACATTGGGTTTGGGGGGGGCCCAGGCTCGCCCCAGGGGGAAAATGGGCGCGACCAGGGGCCCTTTGTTTGACATCCCCCTCCCCTGCACCCCCCAAAGAAAGGCTGCAAAGCTTCCAAAGCCGAGGGGAAAAACCGAAAAAAAGCCTTCTTTCCCCTTCGGGGGGTTAACCTCCCCAAAAATTTGGGATGCATTTTAAAACAATTCCGGGGGCCTTTTTCCTCGGGCAAAGAGGGAGATACCCTTTTTGGGGAGGGGTTTTCCCTTTGGGGAAAATTTTTCTTTTTCTTTTTTCTGCCCAATCGGGGGAAGGGGGGCCCTTTTTTGGAGATATTTCCCGGGGGGTCCCCTGGGAGGCCCCTCCCTTGGGGTCGGGAAGTTCTTTTCTCTTTGTTCCCTTTTCCCCCTTCCTGGGGGAAGGAAAAAATTGGATTTTCAAACCTTCCCTTTTCGCCCGGGGGGCCCTTCCTGGCAAAGCAAAGGGCCCCCAGGGCTGATTTTCTTGGCCCCAGTTGGGAAAAATTTTTGGTTCTTTTGGGGCCCCTTTTCCCCCCTTTGGTTGTTTCCTTTAAAGGGCCACACCGTCGTCACATTCGGGGGGCCCCGCAGGGGTGTGGGGACCCTATTTTGGAATTAAAGCCCAAAAAGGGCCCCCGGACTATTCCCAAGGCGGGAAATTTTTCCCCCCAGGGCAAAAGGGAATATTTCCTCCCTTTAAGGTCACCGCATTTCCGGTTGGGCTTTCCCTTAATTTAGCCCTGGCTTGGGGGATTGACAACCAATTTTTTCGAAATAAAGCCCCCAAGGGAGGGAATTTTTTAAACCTTCGGTTTGGGGAATTTCGTGGGAAAAGAGGACCCAAATTTTCCCCCAAATTCAAAAAGGTTTTTTGGTTCCTTTTCCCAAAAAACCAAGGGGGGCGTCTTTGGGGGGTAATAATTCCATTTGGGGGGCTCCTGGGGGAACACGGAGGGAAAAAAATTTTTTCCCGCAAACCCAAACTCTACCAAATGGGTTTTTTATTGTTAAATTTTCATTTTAAAGGGACCTTAACCCGGGTTTTGGGGGCCCCAGAGGGGGCCAGATTTTTCAAAGTCTGGGTGGGGGCCTTGCCCCGGGTTTGGTTTACTTGTCTCCAATTTTTGGTGGGGGGAAAAAATTTTGAGGGTTTGCAGATTTTTCC
>NC_051428.1:28910061-28915061 GCF_015228065.2 Penaeus monodon | reverse complement strand
CATACCCCTGCTAATATCAGCTAGTCTGTCAGCAAGCTCATTCCCTTTGATGCCTATGTGGCTAGGGACCCAGTTTATAATTATTATTCTACCCTGAGCAAGAATCCCCTGTGCTATGGTAAGGACAGTGGTCAGGAGGTAGATGTTGTCTTTGGGTGAGCTTTGCTGTAGACAGACAATGGCTGCCCTGGAGTCTGTATGTATGACCACGTGTCCTTCCGTCAGGGACTTGTGGGCTAGGGCTACCATGATCGCAACTGCCTCTGCCTGTAGTGAGGAGGCGTTGTCTGTTACCCTCATGGATTGTGTGGCATCCCTTGCTGCAAAGCCGGCACCTGCAGTGTGGTTTAAGGGATTGACTGATCCATCCGTGAAGTAGGTTCTACTACCCGGAGGAGTGATGGCTGCAAACACCCTCTAAGCTTCTGGCTTTAGACTAGGCATGGGGTATTATTAATTCTTTCTCCTTGACAAGCTCATAATAGAGAACACGATCAAGGTTTGTGCCCACGGCGGGGCTTCAGTAAAGGGGTGGGGGGAATCCATGCACTTGGCGAGTAGTTGTTCTTTGAGCTGATGTGTATCACACCCCTGGATGTGTGAGACAGCCAGGAGTTGTTTTGAAACAGCTTGTGGTCTTGTTCTAGGCGTCTGAGTAGTTTTTGTCTCATGTTTGTGTTCCTGGGAACTTGGATGACCTTTGAAAGGAACTGAGCTGCCGTTAGATCAATTCGTGAGTCCAGGGGGAGACAGTTTGCCTCCATGAGGAGGGTGAGGGCCTTAGTCCATTTTGGGCACCCAGAATCTTGGTTTTGCGGCAATCAGGGAGACAGAAGCATAGTCCACAATGGAACGGATGGCATGTACATAGAATGATTTTAGTACTTTATGTCTGGCTCCTAGGGTTCGGTCAATCATTACCCCAAGGTATTGGAAGACCTAGACCCATTCTAAGTCCGTTCCCTGGATTCTTAGACTTGTGCCTTGAACAATTTGTCTCAGAGTCATGGCTTTAGATTTGGCTGCAGAGATCTTTAGTCCTGTCCAACAGCACTCCTCAGATACAAGGTCCAGAGAGTGCTGGATTTTACTTAAGCAGTGTGGTCCAGTGGAGACTGCGAGATCGTCTGCATAGGAGATGATCTTGCACACCACTGGAAAGTGTATGTTGAGGATACAGGACATTAGGGTGTTGAAAAGGGCTGGACTGTGGTGTTCCATTTTCTAGTGGCATGTGTTGTGATAGGTGACCTTGGAATCTGACTTTGGCTGTTCTGTTCCTGAAATAGTCACCTATCCAAGACAAGAGCTCTCCTCTGATTCCCTTCTGGATCAGGCTCTCCTGAATAGCAAGAGAACTTGCTAATTCTAAAACCTTCTCCAGGTCTAGGAATACTACCGCAGAAGTGACAGTGCTGATTGTGCTTAAGAGCATGGCTATACTGTGTGCTGTACTCATGCCTCTTGTGAACCCATGTAGGTGTTTATGTGGGCGTCCCATTTTCCACTGGAGTCGGTTTAGTACCATTCTCTTGGCTGTCTTGGCCAAACAGCTGAGGAGAGAGATTGGGCAGTACTTCCCAGGCTCCTTTGGTTTTGGGATGGAACTATGATTGCCCTCTTCCGGCATCTGAGCTATCGGGTTTGGCTGCCCTTTCTCTGATATGAGCAAGTCTGCCTGGTTGTAGGCGTTCTTGGTTTGCCCTCAGCTGGCAGACTGTTGCTGCTTGTTCTCGCAGAGAACTCGTGCACCAGTCTGTTTGCTTCTGCTTGAGGGTCATGGTGTGTTTATCTCGGGGTTAAGCAGCTAGTTGTTCGCCTGACCTGTTGCCACCGCTCTGTAAGGGTGGTTCGGTGGTCAAAGGACTGTTACCATTTCAGCCACTTTTCCTACCTGACTCTTATGGCAGTTACCTTGGCATCCCTGACTGCTTCCCTTACAAGACTAGATTGTCAGGGGTTCTTTGCTTGTGGCATTTGGGCTGGGCCAGCATCCATGAGGGTAGTAACAGTGCCATAGTGGTCACTTGTGACAGTCTCATCAACACACCATCTGATTCTCTCCATCAGAGCCGCAGTGGCCAAGGTGAGGTCTAGGACCCCTCCTCTGACATGCGTTGGCTCTTGGCTATTGAGAAGAGCGATCTCGGGGAAAGTCTCAAGCATGTTAGCTATGTGATAGCCAGCCGCATCCGGTGCCCTGCAGGGAGCCAGGATGGGGTGGTGTGCATTAAAGTCTCCCCCTATGATCACTCGGTCTTGTGCTGCAGTAGCACAGACGTGGCTTATGTCTAAGCTCCTACAGCCTGGCTTGCTGTACACATTGTACAGCTTGAGGGGGCCACCGGCCAGGTGAATCTCAGCGGCAAGAAATTCAACATCGTCTCCACAGTGCGGTGCATCGGCTATTGCGGAGCAAGGGATTGTTGCTCTGATCAGGGTGATCAAGCCTCTTTTGCCAGTTATGCTTGGAAGCATGAAGACATGATACCCCGAGAAGTGAACACTGTAGTATGTCTAGATTGTGTGTCATGAGGTTACTTGGTGATAGTGGGAGGTAGAGAACCTTTGGTAGCTCTGACTTTAGTGAATTTGGCTTTCCTCACTTCAGGCTTTGTCTGTGTATCTTTTCTCCTTACTGACTTTATTTGGGTAAGGTCAGGTTGTTCTGGCACTGGCTGCACTGGATTCAGCCTGTTCTGGCTCTGCCTGTATGTGCGTGGCCAGGGTTGGGGTGGGGAGGGCAGTCTCGTCCTGGGGTGAGGATGGGGTTGCTTTGTTTCTGTTCAGCTTCCTCCCTTTCAGGACTGCAACAGTCTGGGTCATTGTCGTCATGGCGACCGAGACTGCCTTCTCCGCCTTCTCACTCAACCTCCCCAAAGCTGTTGCTACTGCAGTGACTACAGCAGTCAACAGGAGAGCCATATCTTCCTCGTCAAAGAGGAGATTATCATCCCTTGGGGAGGCTTTTGCAGTGCACTTTGAACCATTATTCCTGTGGTTCTTTTTCTGCATCGGAAGCTCCTTTTTATTGGAGATATCCGGCGTTGACTGTGGAGGGGCTTCCTTCCTCTTAGGAGATCGGGAAGTCTTTTCTCTTTTGTTCTGTCCCCAGACATGGGTGCCTGGGGGAGCAGGAACAAAGTCTGGTCCATTTTAGCAACCTCTTGTCGCCTGGGGGCCGCTTCCTTCCTGGCAGAGCAAGCCAGACTCCAGGCGTGATGCCTCTTGGCACAGTTGGAACATTTGGCTCTTGTGTCCCTTTGGCCTTCCTTGTGTGCCTTAAGGCACACCTTGCTACAGACTCCACAGGCTTGGCCTTGCAGCTAGCCTGGTGGTGACCGTATCTTTGGCACTTAAAGCACCGAAGTGGCTCAGGTACATAGGTTCTTAAGCTGAAGGTGCCCCAGTTACCCAGATCAAGGGTAGTGATTGGGGCTCCTTTCAAGGTCACCAGGACTTGCCTGGTTGGGCTCTTCCCTTTCGACATTCGGGAAGCGTCCTCGACATGTGGGTGTGATGTGATCAGATCCACATCATACGAAAGTGAGAAGCCAAGTAGCACCATCTTGACTATCCTATCATCGGGATTCAGTGGCGAGAGACATACTTTCCTCCCATCATTAAGCTCATTGGTTTCCTGCAGGAAACCAAGGAACTTGGTCTTTGGGCATAATAATCATGCCCTGGTCTCTGGCAACCCGGATTGACAACCAGATTTTTCTCTGCAAATCCAATGCTCTTACCAATTGGTAGGCATTGTTAAAGCCTTCAGGTTTAGAGGGAACCTTGAACTGTGGGAAACACCTAGGGAGTCCAGACTCTTTCTCAGAGTCTGTCGTGGGAGAAGCAGCTGTTTCGGCTGGTTCAGCTTGTGCTCCCATCTCGGTCAGGGAGGACGTCTGAGGGGTACTCAGAGGTCTCCCTGATTTGGGTGCTGGCCTGGAGAGGCCAGCACGAGAGTCCATCTGCTGGACAATCTCATGGACAGACATGTTTTTGGCTGATGTCGTATCCATTTTAACATTAGGTCTGACAGAGTCAACCTGGGCTTTGAATTTTCTCTTGCCACTAGAAGCCACGTATGGCTTCAAAGTGACTGCCGTGGTCTGGGCCTTGCACGGCTCGTCATCATTTGTCTCTTTATTCTGTGGGGGGTTTGTGGAAATATTTGCCATGAAATAAGCAGTTATTTCATCCTCTCACGCCCCTACCCCCCACGGAATCCAACAAGGGGAAGCTGTGTGTTAGAACTAATGTCTAACAGCTACAGGGGTGGTGAGAGGATATCCGCAGCCAATGGCCGTTGTATTGCCACTCACGGGACCAGTGTGAGTGCCAGCGGCGACATTGACTGCTTGACCCTAGCCTCCCGAAGGAGACCAGCCGATTGACCTGACCGGGCCCAGATCAGACCACCCGTCTTGCTAGAATAAGGGACCAAAAAGGCGTGTTGCTAGCCGCAGGGCGTACTCATGCACGGCATCGCTCAACCTCCAGGACTCCCGTCTCCACAGCGCACAAGGCTGCCACGCACGGCAAACACGTGAAAAGGTGAAACAGCCACCCAAAGGCTGTATCACCTCAAGAGGGAGCTCTAGTCCTGTACCTCAAAGAGGAGGTTCCAGTGGCAGGACCACGAGTGTGGCGGCGATGCGTTATTACCTGCATTTAAGGGCTCATGTTTGAATACGTTATAACACGTTGGTACAAGAATGTTCAGATGCATTGAAATCAAACTCCTTCCATATGATTTTTAGTTATAGACTTTCACCACGAACTTTTTGAAGCCCCCACGTACATACATGTGTGTGTGTGTGTGTGTTTGTGTGTATAATATAATATATAATTTTAAGTTGTGTGTGTTTATTTTTATATATATATATATATATATATATATTATATATATATATATATATATATATTATATATATATATATTATGAGTGTGTGTGTGCTTGCGTGCGTATGTATGTATGTGTTATATTATATATATATATT
>NC_051428.1:28900651-28909961 GCF_015228065.2 Penaeus monodon | reverse complement strand
TATATATATATATATATATATATATATATAATATATATATATATATAATAGATATATATAATATATATCATATTATACACCACCCACACAACACACTGTTTTTGTATGTGTACCAGTGCCTTAGCTTACTTCCACATACTGCTGTATACATTTCTATATCTATGTCTCTCTCTCTATACATATATACTATATATATATATATATATATAATATAATATATATATTATATTATATATACGATAATCTATATATTATATATATATAATAATATATATATTAATATATATATGTATATCTGTGTGTGTGTGTGTGTGGTGTGTGTGTGTGTGTGTGTGTGTGTGGTGTGTGTGTGTGTGTGTGTGTGTGTGTGTGTGTGTGTGTGTGTGGTGTTTGCATGTGTGTGTGTGTGTGTGTGTGTGGTGTTTGTGTTGTACATATATATAACCATTGTAAAGAAAGCCTGTGTGTGTCGCTACGATTATTCATCCTTATATAACATACGTCTGTATTCTAACATGTATTCAGCGCAAAAAACCCCGTCGACGCTGTTTCTTTGTTTCAATATAAAGGCCAACATTCACATGACGTCACAACACTTCGGAGAGGAAAACCACCTCATTTATTAGAAACTCATCGCCATTACGTCATCTTCTGCTTAAGGCTGCGTGACGTCACCCCATAACCATGACGTCACGGTGAAGCGCAGGAAAATTCGCGCCGTCACTGAACGCGGCCTTCGCGCGGCGGGACTCTCCCGAGGGACGCCGGCCCGACTGGGAGGGGCGAGGGGACGCGGCGAGGGGCGGCGGCGGGGAGGACGAGAGGAAAATCTCCAAGTGTATGTGGGTGGACACGGATCTGGGGGAGGAAAAGGGTAGGGGGAGGGGGGGGGGAGGGAGGCAGGGAGGGAGCGGCAGGATTGGAGAAAGAAGGGGAAATGTAGACGTTGACAAGGAAAAACGCAGATAGACAGATAGACAGATAGATAGATATACATGTATATATATATATATATATATATATATATATATGTGGTGAGTGTGTTGTGGTGTGTGTGTGTGTAAGAGAGAGAGAGAGCGAGGAGAGAGGAGAGAGGAGAGCGAGAGAAGGAGAGAGATGAGAGAGAGAGAGAGAGAAGACAACGAGAGACAAAAAAAGGGCAAAAACATCCCACGTACATATTTCAAGGAACAATTATCTCGAGAGAAAAGCAATGGTTAGGCAACCCGCCGATAGAGCAGGTAGACAGACAGAAAGACAGATAAATATATTGATAGAGAGAGAGAAAAAGATAGAGACAGACAGATACAGAGCCCGAAATAAAAAAAAAAAGAAAAAGAGAGGAGAGAAAACAAAACAGAGAGATAGAAAGACAGAAAACAGAAAACAACACAAACGGAGATAGTGGAACAGAACAAAAACAAAACAAAACAAAAAAAATACAACACACAAAAAAAAAGAAAAAAAAAAATCAGCGACACACATCTCCGGGGAAGGTACATTTCAAGAAAAACAATTATCAAAAGAGAGAAAAAGCAAGGATTTTGGAAAACACTGCGGACCCGACTAACGAGTAGATAACACAACAAGGTGAGGTAGGGGGAGGGGGGAGGAGAGGGGAGGGGGGAGGGAATAGGGAGGGAGGGAGAGGGTTGAGGGGAGGGGGAGGGGGAAAGTGGGGGGAGGAATAAGGTTTTTAGTGGGGGAGGGGGGGAGGGGGGAGGGGGGGGGCGAGGAGGGTAGGAGAGAGAGGGCGAGGGGAGAGGGAGGAGAGTGGGGAAGTTATAAAGGAAATGGAGGTAGTGGAAAGAGTAAGAGGGAAAAAGGAGAAAGGGGAAGAGAATGGAAGGGAGGGGAGGAAGATAGGAAAAGGAGAAAAAAAGGAAGGGGTGAAAGGGAAGAGAAGATAGGGGGAAAGGAGGGAAAGGAAAAGGGAAGGGGAGGATAAGGGAGGGAAAAAGGAATAAGGGTAAAGGGGGAAAAAAGGAGTGAAGGAGAGGGAATCAGAGGGAGGAAACGAAAACAGAAAGGCGAGAGGAAAAAAACGAAGAATGAAGAAAGAAAATAAAAAAGAAGGAGGGAGAGACAGAAGAGGAGAAAAAGGGGAGGGGTGAAGAGGAGGAGTAAGAGGGATGAAAAAAGAAAAAGGGAGAGGGCAGGGGGAGGGAGGAGAAAAAAAAAAAGATGAGGAGAAAGAAGACAAAGGAAGAAATCGATATATGAGTAGGTTGGGGGAGGAGTAGGAAGAAAGGGAGGAAAGGAAGATGAAAAGGAAAGAAGGAAAAGAAGAGAAAAGGAAAGGGGATAGAGAGAGGGAGGGAGAATGAGGAGGAGGAGGATGGGGTGGAACCGACATAGAAGGGGGAGGTGGGAGACAGAGAAGGAAGGATAAAAAAAAGAAGAAGAAAAAAAAAGAATGAAAGAAGAATAAAGGAAGGGAGAGGAAGAAGAAAGATGAAGGAAGAAAAAAAGGCAAAGGGAAAAAAAGTAAGAAAACGAAAAAGAGAGGATACGGAAAGAGTTAAAAAAAACTAAAGTAAACATGCTGAAACTAAAGATAAAGCACTAGGAAGAAAAGCAAAAAAAAAAAAAATAAAGAGAGGGAGGAGGAGAATATATATCTATATATATATATATATATATATATATATATATATAATATATTATATATATATACTTATTCTCTCGCCTGTGCACGCGCGTGTGTGTGTGTGTGTGTGTGTGTGTGTGTGTGTGGTGTGTGTGTGTGTGTGTGTGTGTGTGTGTTGTTGTGCGCTGTGTGTGTGTTCTGGGTGTGTGTGTGTGTGTATATATATATATATATATATATATATATATATATATATACACAACATTATATATATATATATTATATAATATATATATATATATATATATATTATATACATATACATATATATATATATATTATATATTATATATATATATATATATATATTAATAATATATATATATATTTGAGGGGAGAAAAAAGACAAGATAACAGGAAATATAAGAACACGAAAAAAAAAGGGTTTAAAATAATAAAAAAACAAAACATATGTGTAAATAAAAAAGGGAGTAAACGAAAACCAGAGCCACAAAGGAGCTAAGAGGTTAAAAAAATCACATACCAATGGAACGATTTCGGAAATTAAAACAAAAATGTACATATGTAATTGATGTTAGTGTAAAGCCACCCCATTGGTACTTCACACCTGCAGTAAAAAAACAGATGTTATTCAAAACACCTGTTTAGGTTTGCTCACGTTTCCATATGCTTAGCCCAGTTAAAAAAGTGAGTACGTACGTGGTTTGTCGTGTGTGTTTATAGGAATATAGATGGCGCTGTTTTGACTCTGTGAGGCTGTGGATGTGTCTGTATATCTGTCTTTTCATGTGGCGTGTGGAAATGTTTCTTGTCAAGACTTTGTAGTGGTATGAAGACGTTAATGAATAAAGGTATACGTAAACACAAATTAGAGGAATGTGGTTGATGCGGATTCATATATATATATATATATATATATATATTATAATATATATATTATTTTATATATATATAATATATATAACACACACACACACACAACTCACACACCACCCCACCACACACAACCACACACACACAAACACACAACAAACACAACACACACACACCAACACAACACACAAACACACCACACACAACCACCACAACACCTAAAACACACCACACCAAAACACACACACATAATAACATATATATATATAATAAATATATATAAATATATATATATACTAAATATATATATAAAACCCAACATATATAATATAATATATATCTAATATATATATATATATATATATATATAAATCACTAATAAAGTATATAGCACACACATATATACACCACATACATGGAGACAACATACCTGCAGACCACTTGCTCACAGACACAAACACCCACATACACACGCACGCATATATTCACTCATAATGCACACACTCAAACAGAAACACACCAAACTCACTTATGCACAGACAGACAGACACACACACACACACACACACACACACACACACACACACACACACACACACACAAATGTATATTTACGAATAAGGTGCTATACATTGACATAAATACGAGGTAAGATATACGGAACTGGATTCGTAATGATGATTTTTTGCTCGAGGATTTTGACGTGCAAAAGTGTTTATTGACATGCTCCTGAACACACACACACACAAATACACACACAAGCATACATACGCATACACGTATAGAATAGTTGTATACATTTATATTTTAATGTACATCTGTCTATCTATCTGTCTGTCTGTCTCTCCTTCTCTCTCTCTATCTCTCATTTCTCTCTCTCTCTCTTTTCTCTCTCTCTCTCTCTCTCTCTCTCCCTCTCTCTCTCTTCTATTCATATTATATATAAAATATATATAGATATATATATATATATATATAATATATATATAAAATATATATATAATATATACAACATCTATATATGTATATAGATAGAAATATATATGTGTATATTTATATACATATATATACATACATATATTGATAGATAGATAAATAGATAGATAGATAGACAGACTGATTTGATTTGAAGAAATGTATTTACATAGCGGGGTACAATCAGGAAAAAAGCCATCGTTACCTATACTTGTGGTCAATGTGGAGCTGAACGCTTCTCTCTTAACACCGGATTACGGTGCTAACTACCTTGCCTCACCATTCCACCCCACTGCGTCGATTTTTCATATTAGTTTGTGCAAAGGGTAACGGTACTTTTTTCTGACTGTACATACCCTGCAAAAAGCCAGGGTAAGATACCAAAGCAAAGCTGTGCTTCTGTTTGTGCATAGGGCTATCAGTTATATGCTTCAACGTTACATGCCTGAAGGGATGTCCCAGTGGCACTGCATTATTAAATACCATCTGGTTGGCAAAAAAATCTTTTATATCACTAATCATGCCAAAGATAAGACCAGTGTCTGTAATAAAAATTAATATAATCAGTGTGTTAATACGTGGACAATACTACTTGATTGATAGGATACAATTTTCGTATAACGAAGTAAGTAATGGGTAAGATTATGCGAACTTGAGCGCCTTGCGCAATTTGTAGTGGTAATATGAAACTGGTTTTGCCTCCAAAACTGCATCCTTTATATATTGTACAGTTTACTGATCTCCTATGCATACCCTAGTCAGTGTAACATGATCTCTCCGAGACAGTCCTTTATACTTTTTAGAGGGTTAGTCTGTATTTGACGTCCCAACAGCACTCTAGTAATGCCAGATAGTACCATATTCGCTTTTCTTCATCTTTTTGGTGGACTCTACCTGACCTTCAAAATCTCGAAGACAGCTGATGATAACACTTTTTTTTTTTTTTTTTTTGAGATAGCGGTGCTACATAATATGGTTATTTATGGGAGAGAGCTAGTTTGGCTAATTGATCAGCCCTGTCACAGCATGATATCCCTGTACGAGAGGGTATCGGTACAGTGACGCTTGAATTACCCTGCTCTGATTGTCTAGGGTTTGGTGAAGGTAATTTCCGGTGTACCATGTTTCGGTTACCATGTTTTCGGATTAAATGCAGTGAGCCTAAGGGTCGTGCGTCCTGGTGAAAAGTAAAGACAGCCAGGTTCCCTGCTGTCACTATCTTTAATAGCATGATATAGGCTACTGACTCGGCATCAGTTGTGCTTGCCCAATTGGAATACACACACTGTCTTCAAGATCTATATCAGGAATTAGCACACCAATCCCAACTGCTCCATTAGGATTAGTGGTGGTATCACAGTAGATTGCAAGTGGGGGTGTACCATGAGGGGATGGCGAATATCATCCATAAATTTTAAGTAATAAGCTTTTAGTTCTGCTCTTGAAGTCCTGGATTTAGGCCCGGTTATTATGTCAGTATGAACATATACATGAGTTCTGTGCCAAGGGGTAGTAAGTATTGTTTCTGGAAGGTTTAATAGCACCAGTGTTCCATATATTGAAGAATAGATTAGTATCGGCAGTTTTGGTTTTCCATTCTAAGTTGGACTGTATTAGACTGGAATAACTATAATTTATCTTACCTGATAAAATAGTGGATATTCGTGGTCTGGGTAGAAGCTACAGGAGTCTGATGATATATATATGCTATATATGGTTTTAACGTAGGTGACACGACTGTGAATAGAAGGGAAGTCTGGCTCTTTCCTCATGACAAGGACTTCAGCAGTCACTAGACATCCAAGAATAATTCTCATGGCTTTGTTCTGTAAAACTTCAAGGAGTCGGAGGGCACACGGTAGCAGAATCTACCATGAATCTAACAAGGGAAATACACAGCAGCCTTAGGACTCTTAAGGAGGCACTAACATATATGTTACTTTTGTACTGCATTGGTTTCAAACACCCAAGGCAACGTTTCCCTTGAACAATATGCTTTGTAAAGCGAGAGTTGTGAGCTATGAGGTGGGGAGCAGTCACCAAAATATTTTTAGGTATCAGTTCTTGCAATATTTTGTCCACCTAACCTTGGAATGTAAAGTAGTTTGCTAGGTCTGGAAATACGCTTAATTTTGATTGGGTTGATTATGAGACCAAGGGAAGCACACTTTTTGCTGAACCTTTGAAGAACAACCATCCCCTCTGTCAAATACCTGAGTAAGAATACCATCAGCATGGGATGTGATGCTGCATAGGTTTCCCAACTCAGTGTTGAGCTTGTAAAGAGTGCATAAATAAAGTATATAGTATAGGGGATAATACCCCCTCTTCTGGAGTACCTATTCTAATTCGCCATAAGCACTGTAAGTGTCTTGGTACCTCACCTTTGCTCTTCTGAAAGATAGATAATCCCTATAATTGCATAAGCTTGCACTTAACTCCTAAAAGTGTTAGTTCATGGAGGATTGCAGTCAGAGAGGCTCTGCCGAATGCTCCCTTTGGAATCTATGAAGTGCGAAGATGGCGCATATCTTCCAATTAGGTACTGCGCTAAACATAGTTTTGTTCCGTTCCCTTTCTGAAAGCCAAAGGCATATGGATAGATCAGGTCTTTGATCTGGCGGAATAACCGAGTAAGGAGAATTCTTTGACAGGTTTTAGACTGACAGGATGTTAAAGAAATTAATCTATATTCATCAAGCCGTCCTGGTCTTGGAATGGGAATCGTGGTTGCTTGTTTCCAAGTAGTAAGCAAGATGCCTGCCATTGAAAAGATCAAGAAGAGGATTTCTTCCCTTTGCTTGTATCTTTGCCAGAAGTCGATTGATGTCATAAGTGATTTCATCATCCCCTGATGCAGTGGATTTGCTAGTCTTAATGGCTGTAAGGAGTTCTTCACTTGTAAATGATGCATCAGCCTCATGTAAGAGTTGGAATGAGAGTAAATTTCGTTTTTGTAATTTGCTTTAAGAGAGCATCTGCATATGAATAATGGGAGGTTATCCGGAGAAGAGTCCTCACATCATTTGTTGAGGCGAGGTGAGGTTACTTTTCTGGAAATGGATGGGGTGTTATTCTGTATACATTGCCTTTGAATTTGTTGATTTCCTTCCATACATTACTCATGGGAATCATGGAGTCAGCTGTTTCTGCCCAGGCATTAAATCTCTCCTCCCGTTTTCGAGTTATTATCTCATTGATCTTTATACTGAAAAAAACAAAACAAACAAACAAACACAAGGTCCCTAACTAAGTACATTTTTCTCCATTGTGTCTAGCGGACTTGCTGTAGATCGTATTAGCCTCCTAAGAAGTTTTATCTCGGAGGCTCTGTTCAGTTGTTGTGCATGTCTACCTCTGGAGGATAAAGATCTATGCTTGGTGGGGCTTTTAGGTTTAGCTGAGTAATGATATTGCCAACTTGTTTACAGAGAGTTTCAATAAAATTATCAGGGCTGGTAAGAGTAAAGTCCTTATACCAGCAAGCAATCCTTCCAATGAATTCATCATGTTATTTAGTAACAAGATAGTAACGAAAGCATGGCGGGGTGGATTTCTTTCGCAAAATGGAAGGGTTAAACTTAATACCCAGTGATCGCTAACTAAGAATGGGGTGACTTTCACAGAGTTTGGAATATGTAGTGATTGTTTAGAGCTATATAGTCTAAGGGACATGATAAGTGTATATGGTCACTGATATTTTGGAGATAGTCATAATAAGCCTTACCGTTTTTGCCTATGGTGCTTCCCTCAGAGCCTAGGAGAGGATGGCGAGTATTAAAATCCCCACCACAGTTAAGACAGTATCACATATGTATCATGCAGTCAGGAGGTTGAGGTACCATGTGATTTATATACATTAATGGTGATAGATTTACCATTATTTACCATAATATTTTGATACTTAGATATTCAACACATATGTTGTCACAATTGTCATAACTTTCGATGGAACTGAGTTATTATGTAAATGCCAAGTCCTCTTGTAGCGGGATTAGCAATATGTCATATGTGTATCCCACAGTTTTTGCATAATGAGCACTAGTCCTGACTTCATGAAGGCAGAAAACTTCAACATCTTCAGGGTTGCCTTGTGTTTCTGAAAACTGTTTATGTTCCAGGAATACATTTCAAAAAATTACTTAGACATTTATTACTTGACCATTCCCAAGGCCCACTACAGGTTGAGGCTGTTGTTGATCGAGGAGGAACGTGAATATCCTTTCCTGGATTTGAGATAGCTGAGCCACCTGCTGCTGCATCAGAAACACCATCTGCTCCATCTGTCGGAGTAACATTTGTAGCAGATCCTTTATTTCTCCGATGGTCTCTCATCTGTCCTACTGCAGTGAATGCTGAGCTGCATCTGGTGCTGAAGCTGTTGTAGAAACCGGTGCAGAAGCTGGTGTAGCAAATGGTGCTAGGGTTGGTGCTGTAGCTGGTGATTGAGTTGACTAGGCTTTTATTCCTGTTGGAGTGCTGGTACTGAGTGCCGGTGCTACGGCTTTCATTATAGGCCCATCACTGCTGACCTCTTCGGTGTGGGAATTCCTCATCATTAAGGTGAAGGGCTGGGATGGACCTTCTGGGAGGGGGGGGGCGCTGCCTGCTTTTTTTGACTGTTTAGAATCTTATCCTTTGGATATAGTATGTTCACAATGAAGAACTGGCATTTTGATCTTGCCGGCAGGCCACGCATTTCCGATGGATAGCTTTACCTTTGAGAACTTATCGCGCATTCGAACGTTCATAGACAAGCAGGTGCTTCGATCCCCACTTTGACCAATGGGAGCAAAAAAGTGTCAATAAGGACACAGAGGGTGCTTCGATACCCACTTAACTTGACAAAAT
>NC_051428.1:28885769-28888269 GCF_015228065.2 Penaeus monodon | reverse complement strand
CTTTAAAGGGGGCACTAAAATATATGTTACTTTTGTACTGCATTGGTTTCAAACACTCAAGGCAACGTTCCCCTTGAACAATATGCTTTGTAAAGCGAGAGTTGTGAGAAATGAGGTGGGGAGCAGTCACCAAAATATTTTTAGGTATCAGTTCTTGCAATATTTTGTCCACCTAACCTTGGAATGTAAGGTAGTTTGCGAGGTCTGGAAATATGCTTGATTTTGATTGGGTTGATTATGAGACCAAGGGAAGCACACTTTTTGCTGAACCTTTGAAGAAACCATCCCCTCTGTCAAATACCTGAATAAGAATACCATCAGCATGGGATGTGATGCTGCATAGGTTTCCCAACTCAGTGTTGAGCTTGTAAAGAGTGCATAAATAAAGTATATAGTATAGGGGATAATACCCCCTCTTCTGGAGTACCTATTCTAATTCGCCATAAGCACTGTAAGTGTCTTGGTACCTCACCTTTGCTCTTCTGAAAGATAGATAATCCCTATAATTGCATAAGCTTGCACTTAACTCCTAAAAGTGTTAGTTCATGGAGGATTGCAGTCAGAGAGGCTCTGCCGAATGCTCCCTTTGAAATCTATGAAGTGCGAAGATGGCGCATATCTTCCAATTAGGTACTGCGCTAAATATATTTTTGTTCCGTTCCCTTTCTGAAAGCCAAAGGTATATGGATAGATCAGGTCTTTGATCTGGCGGAATAACCGAGTAAGGAGAATTCTTTGACAGGTTTTAGACTGACAGGATGTTAAAGAAATTAATCTATATTCATCAAGCCGTCCTGGTCTTGGAATGGGAATCGTGGTTGCTTGTTTCCAAGTAGTAAGCAAGATGCCTGCCATTGAAAAGATCAAGAAGAGGATTTCTTCCCTTTGCTTGTATCTTTGCCAGAAGTCGATTGATGTCATAAGTGATTTCATCATCCCCTGATGCAGTGGATTTGCTAGTCTTAATGGCTGTAAGGAGTTCTTCACTTGTAAATGATGCATCAGCCTCATGTAAGAGTTGGAATGAGAGTAAATTTCGTTTTTGTAATTTGCTTTAAGAGAGCATCTGCATATGAATAATGGGAGGTTATCCGGAGAAGAGTCCTCACATCATTTGTTGAGGCGAGGTGAGGTTACTTTTCTGGAAATGGATGGGGTGTTATTCTGTATACATTGCCTTTGAATTTGTTGATTTCCTTCCATACATTACTCATGGGAATCATGGAGTCAGCTGTTTCTGCCCAGGCATTAAATCTCTCCTCCCGTTTTCGAGTTATTATCTCATTGATCTTTATACTGAAAAAAAACAAACAAACACAAGGTCCCTAACTAAGTACATTTTTCTCCATGTGTTCTAGCGGACTTGCTGTAGATCGTATTAGCCTCCTAAGAAGTTTTATCTCGGAGGCTCTGTTCAGTTGTTGTGCATGTCTACCTCTGGAGGATAAAGATCTATGCTTGGTGGGGCTTTTAGGTTTAGCTGAGTAATGATATTGCCAACTTGTTTACAGAGAGTTTCAATAAAATTATCAGGACTGGTAAGAGTAAAGTCCTTATACCAGCAAGCAATCCTTCCAATGAATTCATCATGTTATTTAGTAACAAGATAGTAACGAAAGCATGGCGGGGTGGATTTCTTTCGCAAAATGGAAGGGTTAAACTTAATACCCAGTGATCGCTAACTAAGAATGGGGTGACTTTCACAGAGTTTGGAATATGTAGTGATCGTTTAGAGCTATATAGTCTAAGGGACATGATAAGTGTATATAGTCACTGATATTTTGGAGATAGTCATAATAAGCCTTACCGTTTTTGCCTATGGTGCTTCCCTCAGAGCCTAGGAGAGGGTGGCGAGCATTAAAATCCCCACCACAGTAAGACAGTATCACTATGTATCATGCAGTCAGGAGGTTGAGGTACCATGTGATTTATATACATTAATGGTGATAGATTTACCATTATTTACCATAATATTTTGATACTTAGATATTCAACACATATGTTGTCACAATTGTCATAACTTTCGATGGAACTGAGTTATTATGTAAATGCCAAGTCCTCTTGTAGAGGGATTAGCAATATGTCATATGTGTATCCCACAGTTTTTGCATAATGAGCACTAGTCCTGACTTCATGAAGGCAGAAAACTTCAACACCTTCAGGGTTGCCTTGTGTTTCTGAAAACTGTTTATGTTCCAGGAATACATTTCAAAAAATTACTTAGACATTTATTACTTGACCATTCCCAAGGCCCACTGCAGGTTGAGGCTGTTGTTGATCGAGGAGGAACATGAATATCCTTTCCTGGATTTGAGATAGCTGAGCCACCTGCTGCTGCATCAGAAACACCATCTGCTCCATCTGTCGGAGTAACATTTGTAGCAGATCCTTTATTTCTCCGATGGTCTCTCATCTGTCCTACTGCAGTGAATGCTGAGCTGCATCTGGTGCTGAAGCTGTTGTAGAAACCGGTGCAGAAGCTGGTGTAGCAAATGGTGCT
>NC_051428.1:28878269-28883269 GCF_015228065.2 Penaeus monodon | reverse complement strand
GTAGGTAGGTAGGTGGGTAGGGTAGGTAGGTAGATAGGTAGGGTAGGTAGGTAGTAGGTAGGGATGGGTGGGTGGATATGTGAGGTAGTGGCTAGATAGGGGTAGTAGGTAGGTGAGATGAGGGCTAGAGTGGTAGAGTAGGTAGTATAGTAGGTAGTATTGGTATATAGTAGAGGATGGATAGTGAGTGGATGGAGAGGGAGAGGAGGAGGCAGATGGAGCGTAGATAGAGAGGAGAAGATAGAAGAGAACATATAGAGAGAGAGGAGAGAAAGAGAGAGAGATAGAGAGAGAGAGAGAGAGAGAGAGAGAGAGAGAGAGAGAGAGAGAGAGAGAGAGAGAGAGATGACTGGCTAAATAGGGAATCAGTGATGCAAAGAGGTGCAGATATGAATAACCTGAACACTCTCGGAACTCTGAATTAAACTGGTTGCTGACACGTACGCAGCATGTTCATGAACTAAGTTTGCAAGCTCACGCCTTAGTAAAGCAACATCGTCATGGGACTGAATTAACTTAGTTATTCTATCCTTTAATAATGATAATCCAATTCAGTTTTGCAATTTCCTAGTTCGAACGCACTGCAATGATGGACCTGAACAGGAAAATGTATATGAACACGTATATGTACACATACATATAAAATAGTTACCGCCTCAATTATCTATAATTTTTGGCGTTTTCTCTCTAATATTCAGACCAAATCTAGGTTGATTTACATTAAATGACTAAGTTAACAGAATGCATCTTTGGAAACGTGACTCAGACATCATCCTCGTCCTTTCCTGCAAACGCAAGATTATATACCACTCAGCTGGACGTGACCTTAATCCTCTGCGATTTTCTGTTCTAGTTTCAAACTTTGTCGTTTCATTATTGTTATCATTATCATTAGAATCATTACTATTGTTGTTGTTATTATTATTATTATTATTATTATTATTATTATTATTATTATTATTATTATTATTATTATCATTATCATTATTATTATTATTATTATTATTATATTATTATTATTATTATTATTATTATTTTATTATTATTATTTTATTATATTATTGTTATTATATTATTATTATTATCATTATTATTATTATCATCATTATCATTATTATTATTATCATTATCATTGTTATAGTTATTATCATTATCATTATTACTATCAATATGATTATTATCACTATTGTTATTATTGTTATTAATATTTTTCTTTTTATTAGTATTATTGTTATTATAATTATTATTACTATTATCATTATCATCATTATTATCATTATTATTATTATTATTGTTGTTGTCATTATTATCACTATCAATAATATAATTATTATTAATTATTTTGTTGTTGTATTATTTTTATTATCATTACATTATCATTGTTGTTGTGTTTATTATTATCATTATTATTATGATTATCATTATTATTATTATTATAATTATTATTATTATCATTTTCATCATCATCATCACTAGTATTATCACTATCAACATTATCATTTTTATCGTCATTATAATCATTGTATAAAAGGTATGAATGGGAATGGATATTTTCACAATACAAGAGATGTATTTGACCGGTTTCGAATATATCTTCGTCAGAAATTCATGTATTTCTGACGAAGATATAATCGAAACCTGCCTCATTCATACCTTTTATATGTTTGTCAACATGAATACGGTTCATAATCATCCTTGTTACTGTTAATAAAACTGCCATCATTACCATTGTTATAATCATTATCAGTACTATCATATATATATATATATATGTATATTATATATATATATATATATATATATATATATATATATAATATATATATTATAATATATGAGAGAAAGAAAAGATAGAGAAGAGAGAGGAGAGAGAGAGAGAGAGAGAGAGAGAGAGAGAGAGAGAGAGAGAGAGAGAGAGAGAGACTTCGAAGGCCATGTCAACAGAGACAAAGAATATGCTGGAGGTAATGTACAGAGGTTATGAAAAATAAGCCCTTGAGAGCGTGCACGGGACAGAGATGAAGTAAGGACTCGCAAGATGTTATAGATGGATGATTTTGATATGCACATTGGCGAGGCCACGGTGGCAGGTGTGCAAGTTTACGATCTGTTCAGTGACGGCAGGATGGCAGTTGTACAAGTGTAACTAAAGGCGTAGACTACAAAAACCAAGGAAAACACTGATAAAACGTATCAGTAGTAATAACAGCATACTGTGGTATCAAGAGTATAATAAATATCATAGCAGAGAGACAACTACCACTGCAAGAACGGAAACGTAATAAAACAAGGGGTGAGTTCTCCTTCAGATTACGCCTGGCGAGAAATGTTGGACGAGTACGAAACGTTACGTTTTTATTACGTTTTTACTGTTGTAGTATTTCATTTTATCTGTGTACACATTACTGAGTTTGTTTTTATGCCCAACGATAATAATGAGATAACAACGATTATAACATATAATTAACAGTGAAATTCAGCATCAAGATTTTTTTTTTCATGAAGACCAGAATACCAAGAGAAAGCTTGTGTTTTGGCTGTGAGATAACTAGGCAAGGTGAAGGAGCAATGCAAATAAAACTACGCAACAATTGAATCGCCGTCAATGAAAGAGTCTTTAAAAGGAGACAGCTGCCTCCTTCATAGATTTTCTTTTCAGAACTTCCTGCGACAATTTTGATTTCGTTTTTCAGGGGTTAGAGAAGTTCCACAATGGAACGAACGCTGACAAACAGGACGGAGAAATTATAATTTTTATATTTTGCTTTTAAATTTAAACCTTAGTACGGGAGACACAAGAGAGTTAGTTTAAAAAGACTAAACAGCACGGGGCTATATCAACAAAGGAAAAATGAAAATAAAAAGGAAGGGATTAGATATCATGTGAAGAAATTTTTCACAAAGGGTAATATTCAGAGTGATAAAGAATTATCAAGTGAACAATGTGGTAAAATCTGAAATTACGTTCAAATAATATATATATATATATATTGTGTGTGTGTGTGTGTGTGTGTGTGTGTGTGTGTGTGTGTGTGTGTGTGTGTGTGTGTGTGTGTGTGTGTGTGTGTGTGTGTGTTTTCTTTTTTCTTTTTTTGAGTGTGTGCGTGTATGTGCTTGTGAGCAGGTTCATGGCGAGTGACTTGGGCAGGTTTCGCAAGACGGCCGAGGGAATTCTGAGGGAAAACCAAGCACGGAGAACAAAGGAATCACGAAGAACCATAGACTGAAGAGAACGAAGGAAAATTCGGGAAAAAAAGGTCAAGTGAGATGATCGATGAAGGAAAGCAACTAAAAGAGAGAGTTGAAGGAAACTGATAAATAGACAAAGAAAAATAAAGGATAAATCTGAACGATACATGAGAAAGAATACAATAAGGTAAAGAGAATGCAAGAAGGTAGAAGCAACGTTGCAAAACAACAATATTCAGTGTGTATGAGTTTTAATTCTATTTTTTCTTTTCATGGTGAGTTGGCAAAATATGATTAAATTTAATGAAGTTACTGATGACAATGGAAAAAAATAACGTTAATAATCACAGTAAGAATAAGGGTAGCATTAACGAAAAACGCTAAAAGCTCTAACGCATTCAATTGAAATGATTGGCACCTTAGGGAACGGCACCAATTGTAATGATGACAGGACCATCTGCAACAGCCTTATCACACACAGTAGAGTGACAGCACAGGGAGCTTTATCGCTCACTTTATCAATTACATAATTTCGACAAATGAAAGAGAAAAAAAGGCTTACTTAACAGGTTTTCAAGTCGTCTAAAATCCATGTGAAATCTTTGTTATCTTGGCTTGGGAATTCCTGCGGTTTTATTGCAATCGGCTGTTGCTCTCTTAGGACATTCTGTAATATATATATATATATATATATATATATATATATATATATAATATTATAATATTATATATATAGACACAACACACACACACACACACACACACACACACACACACACACACACACACACACAACACACCACACACACACACCACACACCACACACAATATCATATATATGTATATATATATATATAATATATAATATATAATATATATATATATTATATATATATATATACTATATATAAAAATATATATATATATATATATATACGAGTGTGTGTGGATTTATGTGTGTAAATGGATAGATGGTTAGATAGAAGGAGAGAGTATAGATAGTTAGATAAACAACCAGACATATCGATAGACGGACAGACAGACAAATATAGACAGATTTATATCAATACATAGTTATAAGTGGATCTAGATCCCCTGTCAGGGTCATTCTTATCGTGTGCATAATCAGAGTCACAGAGCATTGTGTACTCCATTGGCTGTTTCCGTGTGTATAAATTCAACCCCATTTACTGTAAGTACTGTATATGCATACACACACTCAAATGCATACACACAAAAAACATGTACATATGCAATTTCAAACACACACAGACACACAAATATGTGTGTGTGTGTGTGTGTGTGTGTGAGAGAGAGAGAGAGAGAGAGAGAGAGAGAGAGAGAGAGAGAGAGAGAGAGAGAGAGAGAGAGAGAGAGAGAGAGAGAGAGAGAGAGAGAGAGAGACGGTATACATGCGTGTGTGTACGCTCGTTTTTTTCCATATGATAGATTCATAACTGGATAGATATAGAGTAATAACTATGGATCTAGATATAGATATGGATAGATATAGTCATAAATGAGTGTATATACTTTATGTGAAAATTAATTCAGAACACACCCAAACAAAAAATACGAGTGATTCTTGCCTCTCAGAACATGGATGAATGTCAATATAAAAACAAAACTGCCATAGATTACCTGATCCTGGTCCTTGGCGACCCGGATATTAGTGCCATACGTTCATATAACGCCATGACTAGCAGTATTACTGACGCTGTTTCCTTTGTATTTATCATAAACGTTTTTCTTTCCCTTGAAATTAATTTGGTTTAGATAAAAAGAAAGAATGTTCAGTTTACAGATTTTG
>NC_051428.1:28865861-28870861 GCF_015228065.2 Penaeus monodon | reverse complement strand
ATTTTCTATATTAAAAAAACAAATTTTTAAATTTTTAAATATATTTTTAATATATATATATAATATATATATAAAAATATATAATATATATATATTATATAATATTTAATATATTAATTTTATAAATAATATTATATATATTTTAAAATATATTTAAATTATATTTTTATTCGATAAAATATAATTTTTATTTATATATATAATAATATAAAATTTTTTTCATATAATTTTAAAATTTTTTTAAAGTATATATATACTGTATACATTACATAATGGTATATTTATAATCACATATCCATAATGTATATTACATGTGTGGTGTATATTTATATATATTATTATTATATTTTATATATATTTTTAATATTATATATATATTCTATATATCATATAATGAGGGGAAATTAATATAATATTATTTTTATATTTATATAATTATATTATTATAAAATTTTATAATTTTGCATTAAATTTTGTAAATTTATTTTATTTATATATATAAATTTTTAAAATATATTTAATAAGATATGAAAAATTTTGTATTTTTTATTATTTTTTCTATTATAATTAAAACCCCCCCCCCCACCAACACCACACCCCACCCCCACCCCCCACACACCACCCCCCCACACACACACACACCCAACAACACCCCCACACACACACACACCCCCACACCCCAAAACCCAGCACACCCACCACACACACACCCACACAATACGTACTTATATATATATATATATATATATATATAAATTTTTTTAAATTTTATTATTTATTAATTTTAATATATATCTTACTATATATCATATTATTTAAATATATTAATTATAATAATATATATTAATTTAAAATTATATTATTATTTTAAAACATTACATATATATAAAATTTTTATTTAATTATTTATATATATTATATATAATATATATTATATTTATTTAATAATATATATCATATATAGACTAACATATATATATATATAATATATTTATTTATTTAATAATATATATATATATATTTATAATTAATTTGTGTGTGGTGTGTGTGTGTGTGGGGGTGTGTTTGGGGTGGGTTTACATATACATACTAATAATAAACACACCCACAACAACCAAACACATATATATAAAAAATATATATATAATTTTTATAATTTTTTTTTTAATTATATAAAATTTTATTATATATTTGAATATAAAAAATATATTATATGATATTATAATATTATAATAATATATATTTATTCTATTATATATTATATTATATAATATATATATAATATAATATATCTTATATAAATTATATATATTATTTTATATTAATTTTTATATATAAATATATAATTTAAAAAAAAAAGTATATTATTTTAAAAAAAAATTATATATATATACAAATTTAAAAATAATATTTAAATATAAATTTAAAAATTTTCTATTTTATATTTATATATTATATTATAAAAATTATATAATTTTTTTTTTTTTGTGTGTGTGTGTGTGTGTTGTGTTGTGTTTTGGTGGTGTGTTGTTGGGGGTTTTGTGGTGTGTGTTGTGGTGTGTGGGTGTGTGGGGTGTGTGGGTTTTTGTGTGTTTTTTTTAGCTAGAAAGGTTTCGGTTCCTGGCTCCAAACGACCCCTGGGGAAATAAGGAGGGGGGGAAAAGAAAAACCAAAAGGGGGAAGATCGCTTTTCGGCTTTTCCGCTTTAAAAAAAGGAAAAGGCAAATAAATGGTGGGTGGTCGGGGCCCTACTTCCAGGGTGATGGATACGTTTTTTGAGGAGGCGGGGGCTTTTGGCGACAGGGGCATATAGTGTTTTTAAAAGTTCCTCGTTATGTGACACGGGGTAGGGGGTGCGTAGCCAAAAGAATATCTGATTTTTTCTCGTGTTTTCTGCGAGAGAGAGAGAGAGATAGGCTGAAGTTGTGTGTGTGTGTGTGTGTGTGTGTGTGTGTGTGTGTGTGTGTGTGTGTGTGTGTGTGTGTGTGTGTGTGTATGTGTGTGTGTGTGTGTTTGTGTGTGTGTGTGCATGTGTGTGTGTGTGTGTGTGGAATTCGTAATATAAGTAAAGGTAAGGTAGTGAGTAAATTTGATATTAGTTTATTGAGCAAATAAAGACCAGGAATTGAGACATAAACGTTATAGTGTGGGCGGTCGAATGTGTATATATATGATTATGCTTTTTTCTTTCTTTCTTTCTTTTTGTGCGTGTATGCGTGAATGTATGTGTTCATGTATGTGTGTGAGATTATGTGTCTTTATATGTGTGGCTGTGCGTGAATGGATCATTTTCAAAGATCTAACACTAATCCACGATTCAGCAACCATTTCTGACTCGAAGGGAGCGAGTTCCAGGTATGCGCCTTGGGGAATCCCTTGCAAGGTTAGGTTTGTTTTTCCTAATTGTGTGTCTGCCAATATTTGCAACGATGATGCTGCAACTGGATTCCTTGTCTCATCGGCTCCCTCCTATCCCCATAGGCTACATATCCTCCCTCTCTCATTTATATGTGTGTATGTGTATATATGTATATATATATATATATATATATATATATATATATATATTATATATATAATATATATATATATATATATATATTATGTGTGTGTAATGTCTGTCCGTCTGTCTGCCGACCAGTCTTGTCTTGATTTCTTTTTCTTTATTTTTCACTCCCCTCTCTATCTCGTTTTTTTTATTATTCTTTTTCCTTTTCCCTTCCTCCTCTCTCTGACTGTCTGTCTGTCATTCAGTCTGTCTGTCAGTCTTTGTCTTTCTATTTCCATTTCTGTTTCTCTCTCTCTCTCTCTCTCTCTCTCTCTCTCTCTCTCTCTCTCTCTCTCTCTCTCTCTCTCTCTCTCTCTCTCTCTCTCTCTCTCTCTGTCTCTCTCTCTCTCTCTCTCTCTCTCTCTCTCTCTCTCTCTCTCTCTCTCTCTCTCTCTCTTTCTTGTTTACTTCTTTCCCTCCCTTCATCACTCCTCCTTTCGTATATCTCTCTCCTTCCCTTTTTTTTCTTCCTTTCCCACTCTCCCTCTCTCCCTCTATCCATCTCTCGTTCCTTCTTTCTACCTTCCTCCCTCCCTTGTTCTCCCTCTCTCCCTTCTTTCTCCTAAATCTGTCTTGTTCACTAATGCATACACTCGCCCCACTTCCTCCCTTCCTCCCTTCATTCCTCCCTACCTCCCTTCCTCCCTTTCTACCTTCCCTCCATTCTACCTTCCTCCCTTTCTACCTTCCTCCCTTTCTACCTTTCCCCCTTTCTGCCTTCCTCCCTTCCTCAGTCCCTTACTATATAACCTCTTATGAACACCTGTCTACGATTGGACAGGTGTAAATGAGTTTTATATATATATATATATATATCTATATATATATCTATATATATATATGTTATATATATGCTTATATATATATATATATATATATATATATATATATATATATATATATATATATATTTATATATATATATATATTAATATTATATATATATATTGTTGAAGCAAAGTTCATTTACTTATAGTTTTATCAATAATATCTAACCATTAGTATTTTACCGTTATTATTGTTTTCAATATCATTTATTATTATTTTCATTTCATAATTGTGATTATTATGGTAAATGTTATCATTATCCCCATAATAGATAAGAACTGAAGAAAATTAGAGGACATTATGTTACTGGTTCATTAGTTTGTGAACCTCTCTGTCTGTCTGTCGTCTCTCTCTCTCTCTCTCTCTCTCTCTCTCTCTCTCTCTCTCTCTCTCTCTCTCTCTCTCTCTCTCTCTCTCTCTCTCTCTCTCTCTCTCTCTCTCTCTCTCACTCACCCATTCTCTGTCTCTCTCCCTTACTCCAAATACCAATCTCTGTTGATCTCCATCACATGATAAACCTTTCAATCCATCTATTTAAAGCGCTCTGCAGTCCGTCTCCCTCTCCACCCACGGCATTCAGTTAGGACGCTTTATATACGTTTCATGAAGCTCAACTTGCGAAACGCGGGTAAAAATCCCGAAGAGTTTATCGCGTTTTTTTCCCCCCAGATTCCAAGGATCTCGGCAACAGACATGCGCAATAGAACACTGGAATTAGAGCACTACACCTGCAATAGTACACCTATAACACTACAACAACAACGCTACAGTAAACTACACTAAAACTGCAACTGCAACAACAGCACTACTGCTACAACACTTAAAACTACAACGCTACAACTACAGCATTAAAACTACTATTTCACCACTACAATACAACAACTACAGCATTAAAACTACTTCACCACTACAATACAACAACTACAGCATTAAGACTACAACTTCACGACTACAATACAACAACTACAGCATTGCAACTACAACAACAGAGTGACTATGGATCATGACACACCCAACATCGCCTTGGTAACAACGACAGAAGGTCATCGTTCGCGGTCTCCGGAGCGTCGAGGTAGAGCCGGGATGGTGACGTCATCCAGGTATCGATGGCGCTTGTGAGAAGGAAAAGAGTGGAAAGGGCAGGGGAGGGGAATATAGAGGGAGGGAAAGGGGAGGTGGGAGAGAGAAGGGAGGAAGGTAGGGAGAGAGAGAGAGAGAGAGAGAGACAGAGACAGAGAAGGGAGAGAGAGACAGAGAGGAGAGCCAGACAGACAGACGGACACACACACACACACACACACACACACACACACACACACACACACACACACACACACACACACACACACACACACACACACACACACACACACACACACACACAGTGCAGAGTGCGGGAAAGGGATAAACAGCGAAGGAAGGAAACAGATAAGATAATTACTGATAGACATGCATACATACACACAGACAGACAGACCGACAGATAGACAGACATACATATACACCAATATATAAACAGACATGTTAAAGATGCACACAGTGACCACTCGTAGAATACGTATATGCATAAATACTATATAGCACAGATTGCAAACATCCATTTGTAGCCGTCTTTCCCAAAAAA
>NC_051428.1:28858521-28861021 GCF_015228065.2 Penaeus monodon | reverse complement strand
AAGGAAAGGGAAGGTAAAATGAAAAAATGATAAAAATAAGGGAAGGGAATAAAAGGGGGATAAAATGAAGGAAATAGGATATGAAAAAAGGTTAAAGAAATGAAAGGGGAAATAAAAGGGGGAATGAAAGGAAGGGAGTAAAATAAAGGGGAGGTTTGAAGGAGAAGGAGGTAGGTAAATAAAAAAAAATAAAAAAATAAAAAATAAAAAAAAATAATAATAAAAAATAAAATTTTTGAAAAAAATTACAATGAAAGAAGGAGGTAAGGAGCAAAGGAGGTATGAAGGATGAAGGAGGAGGAATGAAGGGAGGAAGGAAGAAGGGAGGAATGAAGGGAGGAAGGAGGAAATGAAGGAGGAAGGGAGTAGGGAAGAATGAAGGGGGGGAAAGGGGAAAAGGGTAGGAAGGAAGGAGGAAGGGAGAAGAGGAGGAGGGGAGGAGGGAGGAATGAAGGGGGGAAGGGAGGTAGGGAGGAATGAAGGGGGGGGAATGAAGGGAGGAAGGGAGGTAGGGAGGAATGAAGGGAGGAAGGGAGGTGAGGGGGGAATGAAGGGAGGAAGGGAGGTAGGAGGAAGGGAGGAAGGGGGGAATGAAGGGAGGAAGGGAGGTAGGGAAAATGAAGGGAGGAAGGGAGGTAGGGAAGAATGAAGGAGGAAGGGAGGTAGGGAGGAATGAAGGGAGGAAGGGAGGAATGAAGGTAGGGGGGGAGGTAGGGAGGAATGAAGGGAGGAAGGGAGGTAGGGAAGAATGAAGGGAGGAAGGGAGGAATGAAGGGAAGGGAGGGGGGAGGAATGAAGGGAGGAAGGGAGGTAGGGAAGAAGAAGGGAGGAAGGGAGGTAGGGAGGGATAAGGGGAGGGAAGGGAGGAATGAAGGAAGGAAGGGAGGAAGGAAGAAAGGGAAGGAAGGAAGGAGGAATGAAGGAGGAGGAAGGGACATGAAGGGGGGGGAAGGGAGGAATGAAGGGAGGGAGGAGGTAGGGAGGAAGAGGGAGGAGGGAAGTAAGGGAGGAATGAAGGGAGGAAGGGAGGTAGGAGGAATGAAGGGAGAAGGAGGAAGAAGGGGGGGAAGGGAGGTAGGGAAAGAATGAAGGGAGGAAGGGAGGAATGAAGGGAGGTGGGGAGGAATGAAGGGAGGGAGGGAGGTTAGGGAGGAATGAAGGGGGGAAGGAGGGAGGGGAATGAAGGGAGGAGGGAGGTAGGGAGGAATGAAAGGAGGGAGGGAGGGAGGGAGGAATGAAGGGAGGAAGGGAGGTAGGGGGGAATAAAGGGGGGGGAGGGAGGTAGGGAGGAATGAAGGGAGGAAGGGGGGGAGGGAGGAATGAAGGGGGGGAAGGAGAGGTAGGGAGGAATGAAGGGAGGAAGGGAGGTGGGGAGGAATGAAGGGAGGAAGGGAGGTAGGGAGGAATAAAGGGGAGGAAGGAGGTAGGAGGGAAGGGAAGGGAGGAAGGGAGGTAGGGAGGAATAAAGGGAGGAAGGGAGGAGGAGGGAGGAATGAAGGGGGGAAGGGAGGAAGGGAGGTAGGGAGGAATGAAGGGGAAGGGGGGAGGTAGGGAGGGAATGAAGGGGGGAAAAGGGGGAAGGTAGGGAGGAATGAAGGGAGGAAGGGGGGGGGTAGGGAGGAATGAAGGGGGGAAAGGGGAGGTAGGGAGGAATGAAGGGGGAAGGGAGGTAGGGGGGAATGAAGGGAGGAAGGGAGGTAGGGAGGAATGAAGGGAGGAGGGAGGTAGGGGGAGGGGGGGGGGAATGAAGGGAGGGGAGGAAAATGAAGGGGGGAAAGGGAGGTAGGGAGGAATGAAGGGGGAGGGAGGTAGGGAGGGAGGGAGGTAGGGGAGGAATGAAAGGGAGGGAGGAATGAAGGGGGGGAAAGGGAGGTAGGGAGGAATGAGGGGGGAGAAGGGGGGGAGGGGGGGGAAATGAAGGGGGGGAAGGGAGGTAAGGGAGGGAGGAAGGGAGGAAGGGGAGGTAGGGAGGAATGAGGAGGGAGAGAGGGGAGGTAAGGGAGGAAATGAAGGGAGGGAGGGAGGTAGGGAGGAAGGGAGGGAAGGAGGGGAAGGTGAGGGAGGGGGAGGGAGGGAAAGGAGGAGGAAGGGAGGAATGAAGGGAGGAAGGGAGTAGGGAGGAATGAAGGGGGGGAGGGAGGTAGGGAGGAATGAAGGGGGGAAGGGAGGTAGGGAGGAGAAGGGAGGAGGAAGGAGGGAGGAATGAAGGGAGGGGAAAAGGGAGGAGGAATGAAGGGAGGGAGGGGGGTAGGGGGGAAATGAAGGAGGAAGGAGGTAGGGAGGAATGAAGGGAGGGAGGAATGAAGGGAGGGAGGAATGAAGGGAGGAGGGAGGTAGGGAGGAATGAAGGGGGGGAGGGGGGTAGGAGGAATGAAGGGAGGGAGGGATGAAGGGAGGAAGGGAGGTAGGGAGGAATGAAGGGAGGGAGGGAGGTAGGGAGGAATGAAGGGAGGAAGGGAGGTAGGGAGGAATGAAGGGAGGAAGGGAGGTAGGGAGGAAG
>NC_051428.1:28848521-28851021 GCF_015228065.2 Penaeus monodon | reverse complement strand
ACGACACAGACACACACACACACACACTTTATATATATATATTTTTTTTTTTCTTTTACCGAAACAGGAAAAGTTCACTCACAAACTTTTTGTACAAAATGAATCTCTAAGCAAATGCGGTAGAAATATATTTGCTTTTTATCATTTCGCTCCGAACAGCTGATTAAGCTTTGTGGGATGTAGAATTTCCATGTATTGAATGTTGCATGTAGAAGGCTTTTCAAATTGAAATGGGCGGTATTAAAATCATCATTTAAACTATTACTGAGTACATATTCATGACCCTATTCATGCAAATGTGTTATTTATGTGAACCCGTTATCTAAAATATCAACTTTTGCGATGCACTTTTTATTTTTTTTACATTCAATTTATTCGTGTCACACACACACACACACACACACACACACACACACACACACACACACACACACACACACACACACACACACACACACACACACACACACACACACACACACACACACACACACACACCTCTACAAATACCTTGGCGATGCGCTTGACAGGCGACGTAACACAACTCATCTGCAACAATATCGATGCATTTGATCAGCCTATGCGTACCTTTATAACCAACAAACCCGCTATATCTCAAAAGATATTTTAAAAATACCATCGTATAGGACCATCACCATACCCTGTTTACATTTTGAAAGTTCGTTTTGAATATACACTTACCCTCACAACACTTGGCACTCCTTTAAAATGTTAGATACTACATACCGTAACCATTTTTCTTATGACATTATCAACACTGTCAACACACCTGACATTTGTAACGTTAAATCACGATCTTATTTCATCTCCTTGCATTAGCATTAATGGATATCTATTCATAATAACTTTCCTATAATAACGTTTTCCTATTTTCGTTTAAGCTCGTTATTTAACCTCCTGGTGAATATTAAGGGAACAAATCTAGGTGTGAATGCATGACAGCATCCTGCTACGTCCTCTCTTTCGTGTGTGTGTGTATGTGTGTGTGTGTGTTACTGTTCTCTCTCTCTATCTACCTATCTATCTATCTATATATCTTTGTCTATTTTCTACCTATCTATCTATCTATCTACACAATGCACACACACACACACACATTTATATATGCACACATATATACATATATATGTACACACACACACACACACACACACACACACATATATATATATATATATATATATATATATATATATGTACACACACACACACACACACACACACACACACACACACATATATATATATATATATATATATATATATATATATATATATATATAATATATATCATCAATAACGGTATGCTCATGTTTGAGCAGCCGTGGACCTCGCCACCATCCTTCGCCACTCAACTCGATCTTGCGCTTTTCTTTCCACTTGTACCATCGTCAGCCCGCAAATATCTTTGATGTTGTCGCTCAGTCTTGTCTTCGGTTTGCCTCTTCCTCTGTTTCCTATCACCATCCCTGTTTTTCTCAATACTTTTACTTCTCATCACATGACCAATAAACTTTTGTTTCCTTTTGTTCAAGATGTCCAACAGCCGGTCTTTACAATTTATTTTTCTCAGCACTTTATCATTTGTTTTCTTTTCTGTCCAGTTAATACATAGTACTCATCTGTAACACCACATTTCAAAACTATTGACCTTTTTCTTGACTATCTTCTTCAGCACCCAACACTCAGAACCATATGACGCAATTGAGAAAACTAATGAGTTCAATAACCTCAGCTTTGTCCATAAGGTAATGCTTCGGTCTTTCTAGATGTTATTGAGAGCAACTGTGGCGTTTTTGGCAATGGCAACTCTTCTTTTTATCTCTGGTGAATCATCATATGTATTAGTTAAAACAGCTCCAAGATAAGTGAACTCTTTCACATTTTCCACAACCATTGGATAAGTTCAGAAGTGGAAGAAACGAAGCTGAAGATGAGCTCCACAGTGGCAAGCCATCAACGTCAATATGTGAGGAAATATTGATGCTATTCCCGACATATTTAAAAAGGATAGACGAATAATCACTGAATCGCAGCAGACACACTCAACATCTCTGTGGGTCCTGCACACACAATTCTGGTGGAGAGTTTGGGGCTAAGCAAGCTTTTCCGCTCGATTGGTCCCTAGGCTGTTGTGCCCAGATCAAGGGTAGATCTTTCAATGGAAATTTTGAGCTAGTGGGATGAGGACTCTGAAGCCTTCTGTAGAGAATAAAACATGGCTCTACCAATGCGATCCCAAGGACAAAATTCAGTCAAAGCAGTGACTGCCCAGGGGTGGAAGTGGACCAGTCAAAGCAAAATCTGAACGTTCAAGAGGAAAGGTCATGGCCATTGTCTTCTGGGATACATTGGGGATTTTGCTGGTTGACTTCCTCGAGAGCAAGAAAACAATTACATCTACTTATCATGAATGCATTTTGAGAAAACTGTCCAAAAAAAATCTCATAAAAACGCCCTGGAATGCTGCATCAACACG
>NC_051428.1:28843780-28848421 GCF_015228065.2 Penaeus monodon | reverse complement strand
AAAAAAAAACACACACAACACACACACACACACACACACACAACACACCACAAAAAATATATATATATATATTTTAATTTTATAAAATTAATATATATATATATAAAAATTTTGTATTATATATATATATATATATTAATTATATATTTAAAATTTTATAGATTTATATATTATATATTTGGGGCCCGGGGGCCCGAATGGTTGAGCGTCGGACCGACTTCGCGACGGAAACCGGTTTCGAGGGTTCAGTCCCCCGACCGCCGCGTTTTTTTCCCCCTTAGGCAGGAACTTCACCTCGATTCCCTTCCACCACTGGGACCAATTACCCAAGTCAGTGGGGGTAAATAAGATGGTGACTGGGGGAAAAAAAAAAAAAAAAAAAAAAAAAAAAAAAAAAAAAAAAAAAAAAAAAAAAAAACACCGGGGGAAGGCAATGGCAAACCACCGCTCAAAAATTTCCCAAAAAATCAGGAACCCCAGGTTTGAAAGGCCGCGGGGGCCAAATGGTTAGAACGTCGGACAGACTGTCAGACGGCAATCTGAGTTCGAGGGTTAAGTCACCGACCGCCGCGTTGTTTCCCCTTGGCAAGGAACTCACCTCGATTGCCTACCTAGCCCACTGATGGCCAAGCCAGCCAAGCAGTGCTGTCCCAACCCCGTAAAATAAGAAGAATGATTACCTAAAAAGGAAACACCGCACTCTCGTGGAAAAGGAACTGGGGACCCTAACCACGTACTCATCCAAGCATCAAAACGTGAAAACATGCTGTGACCACGGCGGTCAGCATGAACCTACCGTTAAATGATGAGATATTATATAAATATATAATTATATATATATATTATATATTATATATATATATATAATATATATATTATATATATATATATATAATTATATATATATATATATTCTATATATTATATATATTATATAATATATATATATATATAAAAATATATATATATATATATATTGGTGTGTGTGTTTGTTGTTGTGTGTGTGTGTGTGTGTGTGTGTGTGTGTGTGTTTTGTGTGGTGTGTTGTTAGCTTTAAAACATATTAAAATTATATAATTATATAATATATATATTTTTATAGTATAAATAATATTATATAAAATTTTAAAATTAAAATATAATATATATTTTATATATATGCAACACCACACATATACACATTAAGCATATACATATATATATATTATATATAATTATATATTAATATAATATAAAATTATATAATATATTTTATATCATATATTTATATATTAAATATATATTATATATATAATATATATATATATATATAATATATTTATATATATATTATTTATTTCTGTGCATGTATGTGTGTGTGTGTGTATGTGCGTGTGTGTGTGTGTGTCCTTAGTACAATGGCTTGCAAGGGTAGTGATACTGGTATAACGGCGAAACCCTTTTATTGTAAGAGTCCCAACATAGGGAACACACGAGACGAGTCAAGGGGTAAAGCAGTGCGCGCGGTTCACTGCAGGCCGACCCGCCTGAGGCGAGGGGAGACCGCCTGAAGGCAAAGGCTAGGCCTACCTTACCACGTCGGGCGCTGAACACGAATTGTCTTAAGCTAGCATAGCACTGAGATTTGCAAAGTTCTAGTCTCGCCCGGGCCTTCCATATATGACCCGGCCTGTGTCTGCTTTTTATGGCTGTCTCATTTTGTTCTCTGACACTGGGTGCTTACTGCAGTGGTGGGATTGCCAGCAGGCACTCCTGTAGCCGTGGTGTAAGCATATCGCATAATCTTTTTACCAGAACGACGGCTGTGTTTGGCGGACCCTATCTCAGGAATTGTGTGTAGTAATGTAGGAGTGGGGTGTTTGGCTCGCCGCAATGCATGCAACACCTCTCTTCACGGTTTATTTTCTCTTGTTTCCCCATGCACAGTGGAAAACCTAGGACATTCTGTGAAAAATTATTTTGGTACCTTGTGGTTATTTCGAGAGTGCCATGGTTCATACCCCGGGCATCTGAGACCAGCGGCCCAAAGGGGGGGATCTCTTTTTTCTCTCTTGGGCTGCAGGGGGGGGAGGTTGCTGTCACCAACATTTCTTCCAAAGAAATTTTTCACTTGGATGTAAATAGGGGGATTAGGGGGCATACCCCCCAACGTGGGCTTGTCTGTCAGCAGCTCTTCCCTCTGACCCAAATGTGGCTGGGAACCCAGTTTAGATAATTCTTCTACCTGTGCAAGAATCCTCTGTCCCAGGTGGGGATGTAGTTAGAAAGTAGATTTTGTCATTGGGTGAGCGCTCTGAAACGCGAGGACCCTCTGGGTCTGTATTATGACCACTTTCCTTCCCTCACGGACGTGTGGCCTAGGGCTCCCATGATAGCAACTCCCTCTGCCTGTATGAGGGGGGTTGTCTTTTCCCCCTCATAATTTGTGGCATCCCTTTTTGCGAAGCCGGTCCCCTGCATAGGGTAAGGGGATCAACCGATCCATCCATGTAGATGTCCTATCCCCGGGGGAGTGAGGTTCAATGCCCCCTCGGGGTTTTTCTCCCTTTTGGGATTTTATTCTTTTGGTTCCCAGCTCATAAGAGAACTCTATCGAGGTTTGTGCCCCATGAGTTCTACAAATTTGAGGGGGGAGTCCATCCCCCTTGGCAAAACTTTTTCTTTGAGCTGAGGGGCGTATTAACCCCCGGCGTGGAGACAGACGGGGTTTTTTGTATGAAAAAGGCCGTTATTTTTTTTAGGTGTTGACTATTTTATTCTTAGGTTGTATTCCGGGAGCCTGGATGACCTTTGATAAAATTTATGCGGGATTAGACGTTTCGTGACCCGGGGGTAGAAATTTTGCCTCCGGGAGGGGGTTTTGAGGGCCTTCCCCCCACCTTGGGGCCCCCAGAATGACCGGGCAGCCCCCGTTTTGGACTGTCTCCTTTTGTCTTTATGTTTTTTCTTAATGCCAATCAGAGAAAGGGGGGCATAGCCAAAATAGGCAGGAAGCATGTACATAGAATGATCTTATTACTCTGTTTTCGGGGCTCCTATGTATCCTACTCATTGCTCTCATGACAGACAGTCTTGTTTTGGGTTTTGGTCAACCAGGTACGGACCCCCTTCGGGAAAGGGAAAAGTCTGGTCTACCTTGCCCCAAAGTAGAGGTAGTCCTGACCCACTCCCACGTCCATTCCCGGTTTTTCAAAATTGGCCTTGAACTTTTTCTTAGAGCCAGGGTTTTTTGGTTTTGGTGCGAGATCTTTAGTCCTGTCTAAACACTCCTCAGACACGGGTCCAACAACCGGACTTCTTTGGGAAAATTTGGTCCAGTGGAGGATACAAGATCGTCGCATAGGAGATGATCTTCCCCCCACGGGGAATTTTTTTGTTGAGCAGGGCGGATTTTAAAGGGTTTTTTAAAAGGGCTGGTGAGAACCCCACCCTTTTGGGTCCCTCTCAAGTAGCAGTGTTTGTGAAAATGACCTTGGAATTTACTCAGCTGTTCTATTTTTAAAGTAGCCCCTCCTTTCCAAGCCAAGAGCTTCCCTCTGATTCCCTTCTGGATAAAGCTCCCTAATGGCAAGGGGACTTGCCATTTCAAAAAAGCCTTCCCCAGTCAGGATACTACCAAAGATGTGCCCATGCCACTGTGCTCAAGAGCGTGGCTTGCTGTGCGCGTGCCATGCCCTGGTGAACCCATGGAGGTGTTCTTGGGGGGGGTCCAATTTTCCATCAGACCCGGTTTTATACCATTCTCTCCCCGTTTGGCCAGACAGCTGAGGAAGAGGGGGGCCCTTTTGGGTTTTAGGGAAGGGAACTTGGTACCCTTTTCCAACTTGGGGTGGAGTGGTTTTTCCCCAGGATTGTTGATGAGTTGCGGGAATGCAAGCTCACCTATTGTCCCAGGGGGGGAATGATGGTGTACGAGATCCCATCAGACCCCGGGGCTGTTTTACAACTGGCTTTAAGGCTTTCTTATTTTCCCCTCAGAGAAAAATAACATCTGGGTTATCGGGTTTGGCTGCCCTTTCTCTGATGAGAAAGTTTGTCGGGTTGAGGCATTCTTTTTTCTCTCAGTTTGGCTGGCAGGCTTTTGCACTTGTTCCACAGAGAACTCGGCGCCAGTTTTTCCTTCTGAGGGGGGTCATGGTGCGTGCTTGGGGGTGAGAGGGGTAGCTCATTTGATCTTTCCAAACCCTCTGAGAGGGTGGTATGGTGGCGAAGGACGGCACCATTCCAGCCATTTTTCCTCCTACTTTTTTGGCATTTTCCCTTGGCATTCCTGACAGCCCCCCTTTAGGAGGACCAGTTGTGGGGAGTTCTTTGCCTTGGGAATTGTTTTCGGCCATGTTTATCCTGGGTTGCCCTCCCTAATCCTCGAAAAGTACTAGGCGTCTTTGTGACTCCGGGCCCAAAGGCGATTTTTTGGGTATGGTCAGTGAGGCTGATTTATCAATGGCATTTAAAGTCGGGCTTCAAGCATTTTTCACTTTTTCATTTGTGTGGTTCTTTGCTTCTCAGAAGCGGGCCAAGACTTTTTCTGAAACCCTGCCAGTTGGGCCCTTGTTTTTTTTCCATCTTGCATTCGGTCGTGGGCTTTGGGCGGGGCCACTTCCATGGGGGCAGTTTAGTCCGTAATGGTCCTTGGAGGGT